>NC_064645.1:585802236-586105266 GCF_023864345.2 Schistocerca serialis cubense | reverse complement strand
CAAATCCCGAAGAAAGGACAATTTTTCTCAGAGTTTCTTTGTTAGCACTTAAGTCCAGTTCCGTGCGCTAAGGCTGTGAACTTTTCGTCAACTTGGCATTTCTTTGTATTATTCGTAATCTCGCAGAAACGCTTGCCTAATAACACAATTTATCATACTGCTGACAGGGCATTCATTTTGTACACCTCGATTCTTCATCTTT
Source organism: Schistocerca serialis cubense (assembly GCF_023864345.2). Classification (NCBI taxonomy): domain Eukaryota; kingdom Metazoa; phylum Arthropoda; class Insecta; order Orthoptera; family Acrididae; genus Schistocerca; species Schistocerca serialis. Next base: position 586,105,064 of record NC_064645.1, on the reverse strand, counting down.
GGGGCAAATACTTGAATAGCATTCCGCTCATCAAAGTGTCCCTCCGGCAGTAATCTGAACGCCATCGACTCACTGGATTTGTTTGCAAGTTTCTCTCAGCAGTGCTACTTCTGCTTCCTCCGTATCGCTTTGAAATGACGCCCATACAAACCGTTGTACCTAGCCGCGAAGCCATTTCTCGCTATCTCCTGCCGTACTTGGAATGCGAGGTTAAGAACGCCGACTGTGTTGAACAGTAATGTGGTTTTACCGAAGTACGTCACGAAGTTGCTTCCCACTAACGCGGGACCTACTACGGTTCGCTTCGTCTTGAATTACTTTCTTCGTGGTTGTCAATCGTGCAGCAACTTTAGACATGGTAAACAAAATATGACACACAGTGAATTCTCGTAGCACAAACGGCTGCAGGCGAGAACAGTAGTCGTGTATACAGCTGCGACGACCCTGAGACTGTCACTTAGGTTGCCGTGTGTTCGTCTTTTTACCGAGCTTTTTGGTATTTCAGCCACGTGCGGTGTTCGGTAGAAAGTATGAATGGTTCGGTGGATTCAGACTTCCATTTGTATCACTAAACTGCTTAAAGAACGCTTTGCTTTTATTAATCGAGAATATTATGCAGTGCTTCGCCATATAACAGTTGGGTGCGTAACCTTACTACCAAATGTGGAAAAGTTTCTGCTTGATTGGAAAGCAACAAAACTGTATTTCCGCCAAGAAGGTGAAATGAATGCAATAAGTTTATTCGGTATTTAGTCGATAATGAAGAAAGTGGTTTGCCGTAGTACCACATTTATATTGTACACCATTCACTAATCTATTTTTTAGAAATCCGAATACATAAACCCTGTAGAATATGTAATAGCATGGTCACACTGCCAACGGCCATGTCGCAGTGACAACACTAGTTCCCGTCAGATCACCGAAGTTAAGAGCTGTTGGCCTTGGTTAGCACTTGCATAAATCACCGTCCGAGTCTGCCGAGCGCTGTTGGTAAGCGGGAAGCATTCAGCCGTTGTGAGGCAAACTGAGGAGCTACTTGATTGAGAAGTAGCTGCTCTGGTCACGAAAACTGATAACGGCCGGGAGAGCTATGTACTGACCACAGACCCCTCCAATCCGCATCCAATGACACCCATCGTCAGAAGATGACACTGCGGTCGGTCGATACCGTTGGGCATTCCGAGGCCTGTTCGGATGGAGTTAAAAGGTGGTCATACTAAAAAAAGATATTGAATCACGTGAGAAGGTTGTTTCTTCGGAGCAGATCATAACCAATAAATGTTAAATGTAAATTAGATTGAGCGAAATAAACTCAAGACTCTCGTATCATACCAAAGCGCCGAAGATTATCTTAAAAAGTGCTAAGACCAGAAAAACTCTCATTTTAAGACGTTCAGGTACGTGAATAGAAAAACTATTGCATATGAAAAATACACTATTGGCCATTAAAATTGCTACACCAAGAAGAAATGCAGATGATAAACGGGTATTCATTGGACAAATATATTATACTAGAACTGACATGTGATTACATTTTCACGCAATTTGGGTGCATAGATCCTTAGAATCAGTGCCCAGAACATCCACCTCTGGCCCTAATAACGGCCTTGATATGCCTGGGCATTGAGTCAAACAGAGCTTGGATGGCGTGTACAGGTACAGCTGCCCATGCAGCTTCAACACGATACCACAGTTCATCAAGAGTAGTGACTGGCGTATTATGAGGAGCCAGTTGCTCGGCCACCATTGACCAGACGTTTTCAGTTGGTGAGAGATCTGGAGAATGTGCGGCCAGGGCAGCAGTCGAACATTTTCGGTATCCAGGAAGGCCCGTACAGGACCTGCAACATGCGGTCGTGCATTATCCTGCTGAAATGTAGGGTTACGCATGGATCGAATTAAGGGTAGAGCCACGGGTCGTAAACCATCTGAAATGAAACGTCCACAGTTCAAATTCCCGTCAATGCGAACAAGAGATGACCGAGACGTGTAACCAATGGCACCCCATACCATCACGCCGGGTTATACGCCAGTATGGCGATGACGAATACATGATTCCAATGTGCGTTCACCGTGATGTCGCCAAACACGGATGCGACCATCATGATGCTGCAAACAGAACCTGGATTCATCCGAAAAAATGACGTTTTGCCATTCGTGCACCCAGTTTCATCGTTGAGTACACCATCGCAGGCGCTCCTGTATGTGATGCAGCGACAAGGATAACCGCAGCCACGGTCTCCGAGCTGATAGTCCATGCTGCTGCAAACGTCGTCGAACTGTTCGTGCAGATGGTTGTTGTCTTGCAAACGTCCCCATCTGTTGACTCAGGGACCGAGACGTGGCTGCACGATCCGTTACAGGCATGCGGATAAGATGCCTGTCATCTCAACTGCTAGTGAAACGGGTTGGTACGCATTTCTCCTCCTTACATGAGGCATCACAACAACGTTTCACCAGCCAACGCCGGTCAACTGCTGTTTGTGTATGAGGAATCGGTTGGAAACTTTCGTCATGTCAGCACGTTGTAGGTGTCGCCACCGGCGCCAACCATATGTGAATGCTCTGATAAGCTAATGAATTGCATATCACAGCATCTTCTTCCTATCGGTTAAATTCCGCGTCTGTAGCACGTCATATTCGTGGTGTAGCAATTTTAACGGCCAGTAGTGTATGTACAAGTGCCAAAGGTGGTGGGTATTGAATAAGATAATGATAATTTCTACAAAGAGATCCATATACTAAGTAAAACTTCGTTACAATTACAAATTCTCACTTCAATGTCCGAAAAATCGTTTTCTTCGAATACTTTTATATACGGAGAAGAAACGCCTAACATAAAGAAATTATGAAAATGATCCATGTAGAAAGAGTCTTAACACACATGAATCACTTATCGAACAAATTGAGTTTCGTTATGGCAAAAGCAGAATTATGTATTCTCTGTAGTTTGAACAACAGACTGAAGGCAAGACAAATTTGTTGGGAGCTGTGACTAGCAGTAAGAAATATAATTTTTAATGTTTACTAAGTATTTTACTGTGTTCACCTTCAGCTCAAGAAATCCTTTCGCCAGGAAATGTTAGGTAATTTTTTCAGTTTTATCTGGCAACCACAGTTGCAACAGAGACGTATAGCATATCTCGTTACGTGAATAGATGAGGTACACTCGCCAAACACACTGCAACAGTCAGACATCATCTTTCCCCCAGTTTAACATAATAAGGACTAATATACCATGTACATTATAGTAGACTCACCGAAAGTATTAATTTCTAAATACTGAATTCAGGCACCATAGAAATGAAAGAACTGTCCGATTACGTTGAAAAGAGAAAATAAAATTTACGTTGTCGGTTAAGGGAGGATGAGACTGAGCGAGATAGCTGTCCGTGTGGAGAACGATAACGCTGGTGACAAGTTGCTGAAGAAATACTGGTTCGGTGCGAAATGGTGACAGCGAAACAAAAGCTGGGCGTACGCTGTACTGGCTCTTTTGAGCACAAAAGCCAGCGTCGCGAACGGTTCGTTTCCTGGTGCAGCTGACGGCATATTGTGTAGCGTGTTCACAGGCAGCAAGCAGGCGCCGCTTACATTCGGTCTTCTACCAGCAAAATTCACGTACGCACGCTACAGCTGTTAACTGCAGGATATACGTACGCTTCTGTGCTTGAGATATAACATTCCAGGCACGTAGAGCGTCGAATTGATTATTTGATGGAGAACATTATTAGGAATCCTGGTTTACATTAGTAATACTGCAAGTTATTATTCTGCATGATTTAAAACAATGTCTTGCTTTTCAGGGTTCTCGTTTCGTGGTAGTTTCTCGAGCTGGTTCAGAGCTTAACGAAATGTTTGCCGAAAATCAAATCCAACGTGTGAAACGCTTCAGTGTGTAGTATCTAAATTGACATGACGCACCATGTTTGAATCCTGTTACGTATAAGGTTTTTCCATAGGAGCATGCAAAAACGTAACAGGGTATAGAGAATGCTCCACTGAACAATTTGAGGAAGGGAGCCTGGAGTCGGAGAAGCCAGCTTAAGGAGATATGGAAATACTTAATCCAGCACTACTGTTTTCCAGATTACAGCTAACATTCGTACAAATTTACACATACTGTCCCGTTTATTTGCATGTACATTCTTTATATCGTCAAGGAAAGAAGGACGACGAGACTACTAGGGAGTCATGATCAGGTTTTGTTTACTTTACTTGTCCACAAGGTGACTGTTGTGTTTACGTTGTCCCATGACAGAACGTGCTATGTATCAACGACAAAATGGTTCAAATGGCTCTGAGCACTATGGGACTTAACTGCTGAGGTCATCAGTCCCCTAGAACTTAGAACTACTTAAACCTAACTAACCTAAGGACATCACACACATCCATGCCCGAGGCAGGATTCGAACCTGCGACCGTAGCATTCGCGCGGTTCCGGACTGAGCGCCTGAACCGCTAGACCACCGCGGCCGGCTATCAACGACAGATCCATTCATTACTCAGTGATATTCACAGACGTACAGTACAGTACGATGGAGCAATACCGGTACAGTTTCTCAGAACTCACTGACGAGCACTTCGTGTATGGGGAATTACTTTGCAGTGTTTTCGCTACTGAAGAATATACAGGGAACGATTTCCATACAGGCATCCTCCGTCACGAGGAGTGTTTAGTTCTCTTCATCGACGAATGAGGGACACTGGTTCATTGGAAGGAAGAAACGAGGCACCTGGCAACATGTGGTCCACTCGCACAACCCGTTATTTAAGATGTTCGCCGATGTCATGCCTACACTAAGGTTGATGGCCGTCAGTTTCAGCACATTTTGTACGATACAGTGTAAATAGTACGTTAATTGTGTCAATTATGGTACTTCCAGTTAACTGTAACGAATGTAAATAAAAAAGTACACAGTAATGCGATTTTATTCCTATTATCTCCTTAAACTGGCTTCCCCGACCCCAGGTTTCCTAGCCGGCCGCGGTGGTCTAGCGGTTCTAGGCACTCAGTCCGGAACCGCGCGACTGCTACGGTCGCAGGTTCGAATCCTGCCTCGGGCATGGATGTGTGTGATGTCCTTAGGTTAGTTAGGTTTAAGTAGTTCTCAGTTCTAGGGGACTTATGACCACAGATGTTGAGTCCCAAAGTGCTCAGAGCCGTTTTTGCACCCAGGTTTCCTACCTCAAATTGTTTAGTGGAACATCCTCTAAGTCCTGTTAAACTTTTGCACGCTCTTACGGAAACAGACCGAGCGAGGTGGCGCAGTGGTTAGACACTGGACTCGCATTCGGGAGGGCGACGGTTCAATCCCGCGTCCGGCCATCCTGATTTAGGTTTTCCGTGATTTCCCTAAATCGCTCCAGGCAAATGCCGGGATGGTTCCTTTGAAAGGGCACGGCCGACTTCCTTCCCCGTCCTTCCCTAATCCGATGAGACCGATGACCTTGCTGTCTGGTCTCCTTCCCCAAAGAACCCAACCCAACGGAAACACACTTTATACTGTCCTGTGAAAATCTATAACGAAACCCCAGTTAAAGCAATTAAATACCACCTGTGTATGATTTTTGCTGGTCAAATATTTAGGAATTCCGAGGGGAAGATATAGAAATAATTACGTTACTTTCACAACTTATTGTACTGCGTAATAGAATAGCTTCTACTACCCTGATAGGGTACAGATTATGTGATAGTTTTTCAAGCTGGTTTAACTTGCAAGCGAAAATTTTGCCGAATATTGTATCAAATATATTGTCGTATATTGTCTAAATTCACGAAGCATCATACTTAAATGTGTTATTAACGCTCCCGTAAAAACCTACAGCCATCGTCAAATTACAACAATTATTGTTTATGTTAATCACGTTCTTAGGAATTCCTATGGGAGAGAATTACGATGCACAGGACAGTTATGCAATCTTCGCAGTGCTTGTCGTGAACGCAGAACAGCCGACATAAATAGAAAAGCCATTCAAGGCAAGTGATGTGTTCCGTTGCAACGATCCCAAGCTCACATACAGATATAAATGTGCTGTGCAGTGTATTCGAATAATAGGGTCCAGAACATGTGGCAGTTCAAACGAAAATTTTTTTGAACAGAGCCGCTGTAGCAGCGACACTTAATTTATCTCAAAAGTAATCACAACCTCGACCTACGCAGAAATATTCTTATGAACGGAGGATATCAATTAAATAATTACAAATTATTTCGAAAGTTTTTTCCGTTTCACGTTTTTTCTCACGTATGAGTTGTTACTAGAAATTATCGTACCACTGGCTACAGGAAGGAAGGCAGACTCTAATATGGATCTGGGGTCGGGGATTTGAACCGTATTTCTCCCGAATGCGAGTCCGATATACGAACCACTGCTCCACGTCGTTCGGTGGACATCAAGAGGCTGATGCACTGCAAATCCACATACACCAATAAAAAGCTCCCTGCCCGGCACTGTCCTTCTTCCTAACATCCACATTATCTTGGGTATATTAATACTACCACTTCCGCGCGCAGGAAACGCACAAGGTCAGTAGAAAAATGTTGGCAGTAATCTGCACTGATTTTGGCTATGACGTCACGGAGGAAATGGTTCAGTTTCGTGGACATCTCTATAAAGCGTGGTCTGGCGTTTACACGCTGTGTTTGTGCAACGATTCAGTTTCAACTGAAATGATTAAATATAAATTGTTACTCGGTTACAGCTAAAATTTTACCGCTGCAGTCTGTAACAAGTCCAGCTTTTAGAAAGACACTGATAACTTTAAAAAATCAAGCAACTATCACATCAAAACATATACAAAAAAAAACAAATGCTTTCATTCAATTAGTGTTCCGCTCAAACCTTCATAAACAATAAAACATCCAACTGCAGGTACAGCACATCTTAGCTTTCGCTGAAAAACAGTAACTGCTTCTTACCTCCTGCTGCAAATGGTATGCTATCACTCGTACAACTAGAAGGCAAATTACTCGATGGAAATGCATCAGTCTTGAGCATTCATTTCCGGGGTAAATAAAACAGTTTCGAACGCAACTCTTACAGGTTTCCTACACTCATGTAATAACGCCATGGAAACAACAAAGAACCCGAACATGAATAAGGAACACAACAGATAGTATTAAATGAAGAATTTAGGAATGTAGCACAGCCTGACAGAACACTTAACATACGATCTGAGCTGTACATGAATTGCAATCAATCGTTCTGTTTAAAGAATGTCCGAAGACTGACTGGTTCAATAGCGAGCCGTGGTTTCGTATCACACAAAAATTCTGTTATATCGAAGTGAGTCAACTAAGTTAAACCTTTTCATGATAATAATATCAATAATAGTAATAATCTCATTATTAAATACCTGTCCCTCTCAACTTCATTAAAGAACGAAACACGCAATATTTCTTTAGGATAAACTAGCTTGGTAAAAAAAAGAGTTCTATGACCACGAAATTTAAAATGATACGTCTGCCAATGTTCGCACATCAACTTCGTTAAAGAAAACTATGCAGGTTCTATGTGACAAATGCACCTATTATTTCAGTGAGATGAGCGCAATCGAGGCTGAACATGTCGCGACAAAGCCGGCTACTAATTCTGAAAGCAACTTTTTTTTTCCATCAGATGAGCTGTTACAAAGTAACATTATGATTAAAATGAATGACACCACAATAAAATGGTGTCTTTCTCGTTTCAAGTTATTACTCAATAAATAATACTTGGGCCACATATTTGCAGGCACAACCAAGAACAGAGAACAACAGAAGGTGAAAAAGGCTAGCCAAAAATGTTCTCTTATTCATGTTAACAAACCTTATTAATCAGCGTTATTATAAGCCCAAATGGTTATGATATGTAAGTTTTTTTTCTTGTAGTAGCAGATAAATCGTCACTATCATCCCAAATTAAGCTATGCTAAGAAATTAAAAAAAAAAATATCGTTCAGTCCTTGCAAGCCCTCATCATATCATTCACGTATTGGACGACATATTTCCACTGTGCAGAGGCATTTAAGCAGACTTTTTTCCCACGCTCCACAGCAGAATGGCATGGGAAGAAATCCTAAAATGTAGTACAATACGAAGAGTCCTCAACCGTGCCACTCAACGATGTTTGCAGTGTGTGGATGTATATAGAGATTCAGGCGATATAGCTGTACGTACGCTGTAGTTAGAAACTGTGTTCTTGGTGACGACTATAAGTCGAAACATACGTTTTCTATTCATAGTAACTGTACCACCCGACGTCACCTCCTCTGTTTTTTTTTTTTTTTTTTTTTACTTATTTATTTATTACTTCTGTAGATTTCAGTTATGTCAATTGCAGTTTTAAGTACGAGACATTTACTAACACAAATGTTAGACCTTAAACTTACACAGTAGGACATATTTGAACGCTCAGAAAATGGGCTTTAGAAAAAATGAAACCACGTACTCCATTTCCCATGAACCAGTCGTCACATCACAATCAAGCAGTTCTCAATAAATTTGCTGTGGATATCTTAACGGACAGACACGTTAATACTATAGCGAGTCATTACAATCTATTTTAATACTGGGACTAACTTGGTAGTAAACGTAGGCGGCAACTAGAAAATAAAATATCAAATAGCTAATAGTTTGTTCGATGATGTAATATTCATGACCTACGTGGCCGACTATAGGTACAGATACATAAATCACATACAGATACATACATCACACATTCCTGCGAACAGGTATATGTACTTGTACTAAAAAGACAGCTATTTTAAATTAAAATTTACCTGTCTAGAAATTGCCATTCGAAATGTTCACAACTCAGCATCAGGCGCCACAATCTAGCAGCAGCGAGAACGCTCCTCCAACACTGCGTGTATGCAGTAGCAGTAGCATTGTTGATCTCGATAACGATTATTGTCGACAAACTGTAACAGGCTGCGAAACGATACGATGAGAAATATGGACTCCTAGCTTATGTGCGATTACAATATGTAAATTGACCCCGTATCAGTTAGCTAACTAAAAATGTGTATCTCCATGAAAGTACGACACAAGAGGGGCAACGGCAGAAGCGCAAGGTAACTAAAGGAATGCTTCACATCCCTATGAAAGAAGCAAAAATATAGGTAGTGAGAAGCACCGATCTCTTTTAGACAAATTAAGCAACATTGCAATTACGGTGGCAGAAATGTTAAACAAATCGGAAAGTTAGCTATAAACCGGAGAACCCGAAACAGAAAAATTGTACTACTTAAAAAGTGGCTATTAAAGGTGTTAAGTGTCAGAAGCTCGAGAACAGTTGATTACTAGGTCAATCCAAAGTCACAAAACTTTTTGTTTGTGCAATGTGAGCTGAGGGCACAGAAAAGACCGTAAGAGAGACGAAAGATTTATTACTAGCATTCAGTAGGAACCCAGGAGAACGGTATCAACGAAAGCGATTGGCGTCGAACTGAAACTGATGCAATGCATATGGCTGCAAAGCACTAAAGGACTGAAGTTCAAACGAGAAACTGTAATAGCCTAATTGTCGCTATTAAACTGTTTTGTCTGTTATCCAAAATTTACGAGTCACGAGCGTGACAACCGCCATGTCACCTGTGCTCTACAAGAAGACTGTAATCTAGCCATTCATCATTCAAAGAGATATGTCGCTTATTTATTCGTTTCGTGAATCACAATCGTTTTTAATGATATGAGATACCGCATTATTTTTTAGAATTAAGGGAAAAACAGTGAAAAGAAATAAGACGAGTAAATTGTGGCGTATACAGAAAATCAACATTTAATAAAAATTTGGAGAACACCACGAATTTACACAATGGTTATTGCAGAGAGGCAAAACGTCCCTCTACTCGTATGTTGGAAAGCCTATCAAGAGCACAAGTAGGTAACATAAATATGCGACTGAATATAATGGTAATAGACATTGGGGGGTACGGCCATTCTGACGAAGAATTGTAAAAACTGACAAATGGAACGACTCCTAGAAATTTAGATGACGAGAATCAAGGACAGCAGAATCGGGAAATGTAACTGTCTACAAATTGCTATCGGGGCAACACTTTCGCACACACAAACCTAAGGGGACGTTCATTAATTACGTGAGAGGTTTCGTTTAAAATTTATCGGGCGACGTAGTGCAGTAGTCAGCACAGAGGTGTCGCATTTTGGAGGACGGCCGTTCAAACCCGCGTCCGGCCATCCAGATTTAGTTTTTCCGTGGTTTTCCTAAATCACTTAAGGAAATTGCCGGGATGTTTCCTGTGAAAGGGTACGGCTGATTTTCTTCTCCATCCTTCATGAATCCGAGCGAGTGTTTTGCCTCTTATGACTCCGTTGTCGACGGGAGTTTAACGCTCGTCTTCCCCTTCTTATTCTTAAAATTTTGGACTCTGCCTCCCCCCTTGGTGAGATGTGGGATCTCTCCACCCCAGTCCCCCTCACATGAGTTTACTCCGTATTCGGGGAAAAATATTCAAAAACGAAAATCTTTTATTTTTTTTAAATTGATTAAAACATTTAAATAAACACGTTTTATTTTTAAAATGAATAAAATAGTGTTTTTAACACGGGATTACAAATGCTTTATTTCAAACATGCCAACCCGGAGTAGTAGTCGGACCGACAGACAGACAGACAGGACAAAAAGACACACGAAAATAGAACTGTATTAACCGTTTTGACAAATCCCTAAAAGTTGTCCTTTTATTGATTTACCGTTTCGGCATAATTAAATTTTCTCTATTTAACACGTCATAATACGGAAACTAACTACCGTACGAGGACCAAATTTGGTAGAATTAACGTCAAGGGCATGGGGAAGAGAAATAACGCAGAATGCATTCAACTGAAACACTTTTAATGTGCTGGTACGGTACATCATACCATTACGTACCGGTACAATTACTGCTACAAAAGGGGCTCAATATAGAGCCCCTACGTGTCCAGAGGGCCCCTACGTATCCAGAAGTGTCTGCATTTTGCAAGGCAGAAGGACACATGGCCTTAGGAGTGCAGGCTATTCTCTCGATATTCTGCGCATCAGATTAGCACATGTGTGAATGTTCCGTGGTAAACCCTGTCCTTCAGGTAGACCTACAACCGAAATAACAGGGAGTGAGATCAGGTGATCGTGTCGGCCAAGCATTTGGAAACGATCGGCTGATAATTCGATCGTTTCCAAATGTGTTTCGGAGAAGCAAGTTAACTTCACGAGCGATGTGCAATGGGACCGCATCTTGCAATAAGACTGTTGAGTTCGATTCGTCTCTCTCCTGAAAGGCGGGTATGACATGCTGTCAAAGCTTATCACAGTAATGGTGGCCAGTCACGCTGCACTTCTTTGGTCCTTGAACGCAAACCTGTTCAAAAAAGAGTAGGCCAATGATGAACGTAGCCATGAAGCGACACAATATGATGACACGTTCACCGTACAGAGGAACTTCATGCACAGTGATTGGAGGTGAAGATCCCCACACTCGGCAATTCTTTGTGTTCACATCAGCCGTCAGAAAAATGAGGTCTTTCCATAGGATGGTCCAGAGTCAGCCCTCGTCAACTTCAATCCTTGGGAGAAAGTAGAGAGCGCGTCCTGTGGTGCAAGTTGTTGTACGATATGGATCTTGTGCGGATACCACTTGAGAATGGTTCGAATCACCTTTCGTACAGTGGACGACGGAATGTTCAAATGTCGTGACTCAGCACGCGCATAGCCGGACGATCGGGAATTGCGCGCAGCGTTATCTGCCATAGCAACAGCGATTTCGTCAACCACCGGTCGTCGACCTCTTCCCGGAGCGACGCCCAGTTCTCCAGTTGATTAGAACTTGTTCATCATACTCCGCACAGCAGGTGGCGAAAGAGGTCCCTTCCGTAAACCTTTCGGTCGGCGATATTCCAGAAGTGCAGCTGGAGCATTGCTGTTGTTTTGGTTATAGAGCTTCACCAATAATGCCCTGCCTCTTAGGTCCGAGCTCATGTTGACACGTCAACAAGTGCACTGCGACCGGTCACGTACGTGAGACTACGAATCACGATGACTGATCACGGCATCTGTGGGTCATAGTTGGAACTTGACGATAGCGCTGTGGCTTTACCGCTACCAAGTTTGGTACCGTACTCGTACGGTAATTAGTTTCCGTGTTATAACGTGTTAAATACGGAAAGTTTAATTATAACCACCCGGTATTGCATTCATTAATTGTCACTAAACCTTTACTTAATTTACAGACGAAAGATAACATTGAAACTTCCTGGCAGATTAAAACTGTGTGCCGGACCGAGACTCGAACTCGGGACCTTTGCAAAGGGCACACAGTTTTAATCTGCCAGGAAGTTTCATATCAGCGCACATTCCGCTGCAGAGTGAAAATCTCATTCTGGAAACATCCCCCAGGCTGTGGCTAAGCCATGTCTCCGCAATATCCTTTCTTTCAGGAGTGCTAGTTCTGCAAGGTTCGCAGGAGAGCTTCTGTAAAGTTTGGAAGGTAGGAGACGAGATACTGGCAGAAGTAAAGCTGTGAGACCGGGCGTGAGTCGTGCTTCGGTAGCTCAGTTGGTAGAGCACTTGCCCGCGAAAGGCAAAGGTCCCGAGTTCGAGTCTCGGTCGGGCACACAGTTTTAATCTGCCAGGAAGTTTCGTATCAGCGCACACTCCGCTGCAGAGTGAAATCTCATTCTGAAAGATAACAATGTTTGCACTTTGTCCTGAGCCGTGTGAATACGTGGTTTTTCAATCTCTTGATTCATATGATCACCAAGAGAATTATCGTCGGTGAACTTCAGATTAGCTTCCTTCCGCTAACGATTAACTTCTTGTTTAGGCTTGCGTTTCGACTTGTCGGCCGGCCGCTTAAAATACGCATCGTTTAAGATACATATTCGTGTTGAAGTCCATAACAGTGGCATTACATGTGTTATAGAATATCACGAACGACTCACTAACTTACACTCAGTGATTTCGACCAGCGCAGCAGAAAACTCCCTGAATGACATATGACTCTTCTGCGGCACTCATTTCACGCTGGGGTGTCCCGGTCATGCACACGTATGGACCACTCGTTTCAGAGTGGCCATAATATTGGTGTGCACTTAAGTATTATCTGTGCACGACGTTAATTATATAAAATCAAATGTTATCCGTTATAATAATGTGTACTCTCTGAATTCAAATAATGACGCGAGATTTTCATTCCCTCACCCGCCTCCCCCCTAAAAATGATATCGGATGAAATTTTACCAGACCCCCTGCAGCCCCGGCCACCTTCACCGAGCCCGATTTCCCTAAAGTACATCTGAAAACGGATAAGCTCAAGAGTAGTGTTAATGTCCTTCGTGGCGTCTCTCTATCGTCAGTTGTACATTAGCAACGCGTCGACTCAAAATACTAGTAGGACTGGTATGGGTAGTCAGTGGAAGAGGAAAAAATCAGATAACGTTTTTGTACCGTGAAAAGCCACTCTTTCCAGAGCGGTCCAAGGCTGTTCATATGTTTACAGGTGATAAATTACTATCAACTCCAGCCCATATTCTGACCGCTCAAACCGGAGTGAACACAAGCGAAAGATCAGTTCTCTCTGGAGTAAATGATAGGCGAGTGCAAGCGAGCAGCAGCCTTCAGCATTCTGTTCAGTTGGCAGTCGCTGGTACGGTTTATCCAAGGCAGCTTCGGCCGGCCGGTGTGGCCGTGCGGTTCTAGGCGCTTCAGTCTGGAACCGCGTGACCGCTACGGTCGCGGGTTCGAATCCTGCCTCGGCCATGGATGTGTATGATGTCCTTGGGTTAGTTAGGTTTAAGTAGTTCTAAGTTCTAGGGGCTGATGACCTCAGCAGTTAAGTCGCATAGTGCTCAGAGCCGTTTGAACCATTTGAACTGATGACCACAGATGTTAAGTCACATAGTGCTCAGAGCCCTTTGAATCATTTTATGGCACCTTCCTTCCTCTCCGTTCAGACGCTAGCAGCACTTAGGGTCTTCGTCTGCTGTTATGAGTTATTCTGGTTAAAATGAGTTGCGTGATCTGAAGAGAATGCGATTTGATGATAAAACAATAGCGATACAGAAAGTGCTTGAGGGATCCAAGAAATCCGGAACACAAAAGATGGTGGAAAAAGAAATTTAATTGCTGGAGAATTGCCGCATCAGTCGAAGGCCTGACTGTGGACACGACAAAGATGCTAAATTTATTAGGTGCGTCCACCAGGCAAGAACGGAGTTAACACAAACTTTGCTCTTAACTTTTAATAAAAAGCAACCGGGCAATACATTTCCTAGAAAGTAGACACTAAGAACATTATGCATCTGTTCAGCTGATTAAAATTTTAAGCATACGACAGATCTGATCATCCTCCTTCCTTACGTTTGTGGTAGTTGCAATTACGTCAGTGATGTATTACTTACTTTAGAGGTTAGTGACGTAGTAACTGAATAAATGGGAATCGTTATTTCGCAGTCAGGTTATCTGCTGCTTTACGAATCAGGGCTCTATCGCATATTTTATTAAGTAGCCTATGTAATAAGGCGGTATTGAATAGAATTGGGGAGAAGAGAAATTTGTGGCACAACTTGACTAGAAGAAGGGATGGTTGGTAGGACATATTCTGAGGCATCAAGAGATCACCAATTTGGTATTGGAGGACAGCGTGGACGGTAAATATCGTAGAGGGAGACCAAAAGATGAATACAGTAAACAGATTCAGAAGAATGTAGGTTACAATAGGTACTGGGAGATGAAGAAGCTTGCACAGGATAGAGTAGCATGGAGAGCTACATCAAACCAGTCTCTGGACTGAAAACCACAACAACAACATGTAAATGTATGGTTTACATTTCACTAATCATAATTTATTGACATTATATTCCTTACCAGTATAAACTACTCGATCGAAATTATCGGGACACCAATTTGTGGAGTGCATCCACAAATCGATTTTATGACTCCCAGGTCTCCACTGGGAACTCTCAGTTAGGAGTCTAACTGGCTGCCCATTCTTCCTCAAGAGCCCAAACCATAGAAGGTAGCGGTAGTGAGTTTTACGCTGGGGCCTGGAACGAAGTCGACTTTCTAGCACATCCCGAAGGTGTTCTGTTGGGCATAGGTCCGGACTCGGCAAGCAAGCCTATTTGAATAATATTATCGACCACAAACCATTGCCTCACTAATGGTGTATTATGACAGGGTAATTGTCATGCCAATACAGAGAAGGTCTTCGAACTGTTCCTTACTTTCCGCAGTACACAACGCTGTAAAATGTGTTCGTATTCTTTCGCATTTAGCGTTTTCTTAAGCGCGGCGAGGGACCACACCCTAACCTCAAAAGACACTCTAAACCGTAACATCATCTTCTCAGTGCTTCACCGCTGGCAATACACATGAAGGAAGGCAACGTTCTTTACGGATTCGGCAAATCCAAAGGCATGCATTCGATTGCAATGTTGTGTAGCGTGATTCTTCTGCTCATATCATTCGTTTTCAGTAATCCACTGTCCAATAGCGTCTCTCTCTGGACTTCCTCAAGCACCGCTTTATCAGTGAATACGGTTTATGATGAGCTGTTCGACCATTGTACACAGTTCTTTCTAACTTCATACGCTCTTGGCATTCATGTACTAGTAGCGCTTTCCCTTCCTCTGATTTCATGAGATTTTCACAGTCACCTTCAGTAACGCTCGACTCTCCCTGTCCTTCATTACACGAAGTCTCTCTGGCCTCGGTTTAGCTAGGGTTGTTCTTTAACGTTTCCAGTTCATCTTTACGTTAAGCCGTCGGCACACGGACCGTGCTGCCGAACGTTAACGTGGAGCGTGCCGAGTTCAACGTGCTGCTGAACGCTCAGGAACGATGCGACTTGTGCATACGGTACGTGGGCCCCAACGTGGTATACGCGATCGCGACGCACTCCAGCGGCAGTTGACGGATGTTTCTAGTTCGTAAATCACACTGTTTACTCAACGGGCACGCGTAAAATTCCCACACTAGCTCTATTAAAACGCGCGTTTCCTCCGTCGTCCACGAAAAGGAAAGTACCATGTCCAATCAATAAGGACACTGGCTTATAAAAGTTCCATTACAAACAGTGCGTTACAAACGATTAAATTTCGGGCATGTAGCCGCGCAAATAAAATTTCTTCCACTGATATTTCGGCCGCGTATCGTCCGGGCATCCTCAAAGTGAGCTTGTGACTCACTCTGAGGATGGCCGGACGATACGCGGCCGAAATATCAGTGGAGGAAATTTTATTTGCGCGGCTGCATGCCCGAAATTTAATCGATTATTCATTACGCCGCGAGAAGTTGAAAACGCACAGTGCGTTACAAATTTGGAATACTTCTGCGCATAAGATAAACATTATTTCATCATTTCCACATTTTAGTAAAACCCCAAGGTCAGTCTTACTTGATCATTGTTCCTACCCAGTAGCAGAATCTTTGCAACACGTGAATTACGATAGCGTAAAAGAAAAAGGAGCAAAATATCTTTATACAAGTAGCGCAAGCTGTCATGTAGATTAAGCCAATCGAACAGTCACCCCTCAAAAATCGGTGAACTTATATTTACATAACATCAGATTTTATAGTATATACTTATATTAAATTAATAATAAAGTATCAGAACCTAATAAAAACGCTAATGTTACGAAAAAAAATTTGGTAGTGTCAAGACACTAACCACTGCCGCATCAAACAATTCTTTACATCTACATCTACATCTACATCTATACTCCGCGAGCCACCTTACGGTGTGTGGCGGAGGGTACTTATTGTACCACTATCTGATCCCCCCTTCCCTGTTCCATTCACGAATTGTGCGTGGGAAGAACGACTGCTTGTAAGTCTCCGTATTTGCTCTAATTTCTCGGATCTTTTCGTTGTGATCATTACGCGAGATATATGTGGGCGGTAGTAATATGTTGCCCATCTCTTCCCGGAATGTGCTCTCTCGTAATTTCGATAATAAACCTCTCCGTATTGCGTAACGCCTTTCTTGAAGTGTCCGCCACTGGAGCTTGTTCAGCATCTCCGTAACGCTCTCGCGCTGACTAAATGTCCCCATGACGAATCGCGCTGTTTTTCGCTGGATCATGTCTATCTCTTCTATTAATCCAACCTGGTAAGGGTCCCATACTGATGAGCAATACTCAAGAATCGGACGAACAAGCGTTTTGTAAGCTACTTCTTTCGTCGATGAGTCACATTTTCTTAGAATTCTTCCTATGAATCTCAACCTGGCGCCTGCTTTTCCCACTATTTGTTTTATGTGATCATTCCACTTCAGATCGCTCCGGATAGTAGCTCCTAAGTATTTTACGGTCGTTACCGCTTCCAATGATTTACCACCTATGGCATAATCGTACTGGAATGGATTTCCGCCCCTATGTATGCGCATTATATTACATTTATCTACGTTTAGGGAAAGCTGCCAGCTGTCGCACCATGCATTAATCCTCTGCAGGTCCTCCTGGAGTACGTACGAGTCTTCTGATGTTGCTACTTTCTTGTAGACAACCGTGTCATCTGCAAATAGCCTCACGGAGCTACCGATGTTGTCAACTAAGTCATTTATGTATATTGTAAACAATAAAGGTCCTATCACGCTTCCCTGCGGTACTCCCGAAATTACCTCTACATCTGCAGATTTTGAACCGTTAAGAATGACATGTTGTGTTCTTTCTTCTAGGAAATCCTGAATCCAATCACAAACCTGGTCCGATATTCCGTAAGCTCGTATTTTTTTCACTAAACGTAAGTGCGGAACCGTATCAAATGCCTTCCTGAAGTCCAGGAATACGGCATCAATCTGCTCGCCAGTGTCTACGGCACTGTGAATTTCTTGGGCAAATAGGGCGAGCTGAGTTTCACATGATCTCTGTTTGCGGAATCCATGTTGGTTATGATGAAGGAGATTTGTATTATCTAAGAACGTCATAATACGAGAACACAAAACATGTTCCATTATTCTACAACAGATTGACGTAAGCGAAATAGGCCTATAATTATTCGCATCTGATTTATGACCCTTCTTGAAAATGGGAACGACCTGCGCTTTCTTCCAGTCGCTAGGTACTTTACGTTCTTCCAGCGATCTACGATAAATTGCTGATAGAAAGGGGGCAAGTTCTTTAGCATAATCACTGTAGAATCTTAAGGGTATCTCGTCTGGTCCGGATGCTTTTCCGCTACTAAGTGATAGCAGTTGTTTTTCAATTCCGATATCGTTTATTTCAATATTTTCCATTTTGGCGTCCGTGCGACGGCTGAAGTCAGGGACCGTGTTACGATTTTCCGCAGTGAAACAGTTTCGGAACACTGAATTCAGTATTTCTGCCTTTCTTCGGTCGTCCTCTGTTTCGGTGCCATCGTGGTCAACGAGTGACTGAATAGGGGATTTAGATCCGCTTACCGTTTTTACAGGATAGTGACGCTACTCATTACACTAAACCAACAGCAGACCAGTAGCACGTTATCATATTATGTTACACGTTGCTGAAAACGTTAATCATAGATATGTTACTAATTGAAATTTAATTATAACAAATTGTACCAAGAACAATACGTTTTGGTTGGATGTTCAATGTGTCGCTGCCTTCAAATAGCCTACTCTCATAAGACGCATGTTACAATAACTCTTTTGCCACGAATGTGATGTGTCTTATTGTTTTATTGGAGTGAATCACACTGTTAACAACGGTTTTTCCAGTGATTCTCAATTTGCTAGTGCTCAGAAACGGCATATATACATATAGGCTTGAAATGAATGCCAATATGGCGCCTCACAAGTCTGGACTGCAGGGAGACGGCGTGCGTGTGACGTAGGTGGCGTTGTGACATCTCATTGGTCAACGATAAGATGCACGCTCAGAATATCTGACATGCCAGATATTGCTCTCCACGTTCGGAAAGACTCCCGAGCGTGCTATTCCAC
Organism: Schistocerca serialis cubense; assembly: GCF_023864345.2. Taxonomy (NCBI): domain Eukaryota; kingdom Metazoa; phylum Arthropoda; class Insecta; order Orthoptera; family Acrididae; genus Schistocerca; species Schistocerca serialis. The sequence continues at coordinate 586,086,163 of NC_064645.1, read as the reverse complement.
GCTATGACGCCAGAAACTCGGCACGCTCAACGTTCGGATGCACGATCCGTGTGCCGACGGCTTTAGAGGCAGCTGAAATAGGGAGCTTTAGAATCTTAGAAATGTCCATGATGGATTTGTTACTCAGCTGACATGAAAAGACTACTACACGTTCGAAATCACTGAAGTCCTGTGACCGATTCATTCTCCTGTCAACACAATTCTCTCCGTCCATTTTTATACTGATGTGTCCGCCTCTAGCGAAATCTAGCGGTCTCTTTCGCACTGCATAGGGTTTTAGGGATACTCTAGACCAGATACTGCACGTACTCAAATTAGATCCTTGACGTGCTCCGCCTGTGTCAGTGCAGGCATCAGGAACCGTCTGAAACAAAGCAGGCGTTCAAATGTGAATGCATCACTTACGCAGGTGTTTCCAGTTCCTTATCACATGCCATCCTTATATCAGGGTATGTTGCACGTCGGTACCTAGCATTCTACTTTCAAATTTTGTACTCAGTTGTAATTAGAAGCCATTGAAATGCGTATGTGGTGTATGCGCAAAGCTTTGGAATATTGCAGTTCAGTATTAACTGCGCCACTGCCAAGCGTTTCACGCTCACCCACCTACTTTCTTCTTTCCCCATGCCATTTTGCGTTATTCGCCAAAATCATAGCGTCAGTCACGCAAAACGCTCCTATTTGAATACCACAGTTTGGGATCATGGCCATGCTATGTCAAGCGAAATCTTGTGGCAGTTATTTGGCCCAAAAAAATAATAACGCAGAGTTCTCGTGGTTGACACGACTTGATCGTTCCCTCGTGTTATCCTTTTTTTCTCTCCGTTGCACACCTTTGTTCACAGGTACAAGCGAATAGTAGGCAACACTGGCAAAATGTCTGCGAACGGTCTTTCACTCTGGTTTCGCTTCTATTCTTTCCGTTCAAAATGTAGTATGGTAGTTCCTCGCTAATTGCCGCAGGTTACTGACTCCAGTATTCTCGAATAATTTTCCCGTTAAGCTGCGATTAGGTTGTGAAGTGAGACGTTACCGTATATGCCTATCCAAAAGGTCATTATGTTTAATAATAGTAAAAAGAAGCTTAGATTGACCGTTGGTTTCGACTGGTGATAAAATATGGTTCCCAAGATCTAGGTCAATTAGGATGGCACAAGTCTCTTTGTGGGTTAGGGAAGTATATCTGCATGTCACTGTTACTGAACAGTTCAGTAACTGGGTCAGATACGGCAGTGGTCAGATGTTGCGTGCCAAGTCTGTATAGAAAGATATGTTCAACAAAGAGGAGACCACTATTTTGATCCCCTCATGCTGTTGGTCGTACACTAACCGCGTGTCTCTTAAAGAAGAAAGAAATATTATTCACAATCCAGAAGAGAACAAGGTGAGGTAAATGCGAGAACCATTGCACAGTCAGGCTAACACCTCATGCATCTAAGTTGCTAACAAAAATAATATGAAGAAGAACCGAGAGGAAAATTGTATTCTTTTAAATGGAGATAACTTTTGCATCGGGTATGGCAGGGACGACCACGGCGTGCTAGACTTCACGCGTGCAGTGGATGCGGGCCGTGTGCGGTCCCCAAGGCCCGGCCTGTCATTCGGCTTTGCTCGGTCCTTCTCGGACGTAGTCGGACCAGCGCGACATTTCCGTTAACATTGCTGTGTGCCACATTTCGGTCGGCTCAACTCTCAGAGTTCGGCAGAATCGTGCTATCAGCGCTGCTTAACCTTCGCTGTTTGTTCGTGGTATGAAGGACGTACGCAGGTCCAGTGGCTGCTTGCACGAAAAGAGGCAGTCCAGCTATCGTCGCAATCGTTTAAAATGAATTGAAATGACGGAAGAGAGGGATGAGAATTCAAAAAATGGCATAAGCCATAGGTACTGCGTATTTGCTACGAAATTACATTCCAATATCGTGCAGAACGAATTTAAAGATTTAATTGACAATGAAAGAGCAAAAAATTATAACAATCGACTGACGGAATTCATTGTTGTGTACATTTAAAAGCATTTTGGCGCTAAATTTGTAGACCTAGAGCACGGGAAGAAACTGGTAGCGTGAATAGTAGTACACGTTATTCCATTGTCACTTCCAACAGTTTTCATTTAAAATGAACAATGAGCGGGGAGACTTCATATACTTCTGTAAAGTACGTCCGTTAAGTCAAGGGTCATGCCTGGAACGATTTTTCGGTTTAAAACTCGCTAGCAATGAATTTGTGGAGAAAAAAAGGAGTTCAGTAACGAAAATTAGAATATCTGGAATGGACTGCAGACTTCGCCTTTTAACTGGGCTTGACTGCACACTGCCTACAGTCAAAACATTCCAAGGTAGGTTCTTTCTGATCGGATGGGGATACGTTTAAACCAAAAGCGCATTATAGGAGGGACATATTCTGATAAAGACAGTCCAGTTCCCTAAGCTCACTGGCGAAGGTTAGAAGAATTCACTGTGGTCTTGAAAGAATTACAAAGATTTTGAGGAGACTGTTAGTCTTACATCTGTTTCCGGGTTTCTCACACCGTTCGCCGTTTCAGCCGGAAGCGCCCCTGACCATGTGCAAATGTAACCGACTGACTATCAAGGTAATACAACTTTCAATGACAAATCTTTTTACGCTAGAACTGTGGGGAACGTCGGTTGATTGGTTGGCTGGTTGATTTGATGGGAAGGGACCAAACAGTGAGGTTATCGGTCCCATCGGAATAGACAAGGAAGTCGGCCGTACCCTTTCAATGGAATTATCCCTGTAATTGCCTAAAGCTGAAGCGGTTTAGGGAAGTCACGGGCAACCTAAATCAGGATGGCAAGACGCGCGTTTGAACCGTCGTCCTCCCGAATGCGAGTCTAGTGAGCTAACCACTGCGCCACCTCACTCGATCTCTAGAACGTCTAATCGCTTGCCTCAGGAGGAGTTTCTAACAAGGGAACCTCCCCATCGCACCCCCCTCAGATTTAGTTATAAGTTGGCACAGTGGATAGGCCTTGAAAAACTGAACGCAGATCAGTCGAGAAAACAGGAAGGAGTTGTGTGGAGCTATGAAAAAAATAAGCAAAATATACAAACTGAGTAGTCCATGCGAAGATAGGCAACATCAAGGACAATGGCACTCTAGGAGCGCCGTGGTCCCGTGGTTAGCGAGAGCAGCTACGGAACGAGAGGTCCTCGGTTCAAGTCTTCCCTTGAGTGAAACGTTTAATTTTTTATTTTCAGTTTTTGTGACAAACCCTTATGATTTCATCACTTTTTTGGGAGTGATTACCACATCCACATGAAAACCTAAATCGGGCAAGGTAGAAGAATGTTTTTACCCATTCGCCAAGTGTACAAGATAGGTGGGTCGACAACATATTCCTGTCATGTGACGCACATGCCGTCACCAGTGTCGTATAGAATATATCAGACGTGTTTTCCTGTGGAGGAATCGGTTGGTCTATGACCTTGCGATCAAATGTTTTCGGTTCCCATCGGAGAGGCACGTCCTTTCGTTTACTAATGGCACGGTTTTGCGGTGCGGTCGCAATACACAGACACTAAACTCATTACAGTGAATAGAGACGTCAATGAACGAACGGACAGATCATAACTTTGCGAAAATAAAGAAAGTAAAACTTCCAGTCGCGGGAAGACTTGAACCAAGGACGTCTCGTTCCGCAGTTACTCACGCAAACCACGGGACCACGGTGCTTCTGACCTCACGTAATCCTTGATGTGGCATATCTTGCACATGGACTACTCAGTTTGTATATTTTACTAATTTTTTTCATAGTTCCACATAACTTCTTCCTGTTTTCTCGATTGATCTGTGCTCAGTTTTTCAAGGCCTATCCACTGTGCCAACTTACAACTAAATCTGAGGGGGGTGCGATGGGGAGGTTCCCTTGTAAGTCTCCATAATGAGGTTCAAAAATTCCTACAATATTTCAGTCGATATATTCGTGCGAAAGACCTTTTTTCGATTATGAAACTAAATAAGTCACCATTTTGTGGCAACCTGAGTGTGAAATTCTGTGAAATTTTCTGCGTTTGTACCAGATTAAAATTATATTATAGCTTCAGCGTGACAAAAATAATTGAATAATACTGAAACTTTGTTTTGTTTGTGAAGTATGTTTTTCAGAAATGTGAAATATAAAATGTACTAGTATGCAGTGCGACTGCACTGCCATTTAAATGCGGCGCGTCCGCAGTTTTCCCCTCTTCCTCTTCTCGCGCTCAGCCAGCGTGGCGCGGCGGTGGGGGAAATTTGAAGCGAGGGTGAGCGTTTTGGCAATCATGCCCGGGCGTGGCCGAAATTTTGTCCGCCCCTGAGTTACGGTAAGGACCCATAGATGCAGTTCTGACATTGTACATAATAACAGAAGCAAGAATTACGAAAACTGAAGGTTTTTCAATAGCATTTAAAGGCATTTTTACAAAATGAAGAAAGCTTGTACACTGGTACAACTACACATACTGGCAAAATACAGACTCTCCTAACAGTCACTAGTTTTTGTAGTTCTTGTAACTAAAATAGATATCATAAAACTACCCAAACCGAACATTCCACCTGTAACGGTACGACCGACTACCCTAAAAAGGCAATCGATGCTAACAATATACCTCTGTGAGGAATTTTTGAGAGCTTTTACCGTGAAATAACCTAATGGAGACAGAACAACCAAACTGGGATTTGTTTCCGAAACACTACAGTGAAGTATAACCAAACAGTAAACGGCGGAGACTGTGACTTTCAGAGTGAAGAGCTGAAGGGAACGGTTCTCAACAGCTTATGTCTAGTGTTGGGAGGAGGCAGACATGCTTATGACAACGTGTGTAATTGCCGTATGATTTTGAGAGGTGAACGGCAGCTACTATATTTTAATTTCTCAATGGACTTTACATTTAGAGAGGTCTGAATGTGCTCCGGAGTTGGACAATTTTTTTCAGCTTGTAGCTAGAACTCAGAATAAACAGAGCATGAGTTACTATTCTTTGCAATGGCATGTGAATCATCATGTTCAACTAGGACGTGCTTTGAGTTGATGACTCTTTCGTGTGTTGTGATCGCGAAATGGACTTAATTTGCGCGTATCTCTGATGACTATTTAGATCTAGTTTTGCTACCATCCTCGCAACGCTCTCAGCGTAACTTTACTGCAACTGGTAAGGGTATTTTCAGTTTGTATTTCTATCGGACATCGTAGGATCACTTCCCGTTTATTTGAGATGTCCTTTCTTGAATAAACATTATTCAACATACTTCCCTGTGGCCTACATAAATTACCGCCATTAGAATGGAATCCTTGTTATTAAATTATTCATTAAACTTCTATTTAGTATTTCTGTACATTTTATTAACTCGCAATTCTAGGCAATACTTATAACATTTGACTGGCTTCAGGTTATTATGTGCAGCTAATTACCTGCGGGACGAGAAGGAAGACGTTCGCGTGTCGACCCTATGCCTACATCGAGCCATTCTTTTTAAACAGTGCCGAGAAAAAGGCCCAGTTGGTTGGCTCGTATGGTATGCTGATCAGAATACCAGTCGAAAGGTATCGACGCAATTAGGGTTTTCTCGTACTGGGTAAGAGTCTAATCCCTTTACAATTGTAATTATAATACGTTACAATACTCGGCGATCCTGGTCTGAAATCTATTGGATGATAGGCAGTTTGTATGGGGGCTCCGAGCATAAAACATTGCAGCAATTTCATGCGTGAGAAGTGGTAGGAAAGGCGAGATGTGAAGATGTTCGCAAGAAAGAAGATGGTTACGCAGAGGCGTGCTGAGCTCGACTTTGCAGCGGACGGCAACAATGGAGATTTCGACAGCGGCATAGCCTTTGCGACCATGGCAGCGATTTCGGGTTCGTCAGTGTCGACACTTCGGGCACCAGCAGTACAGCAGAAGCAGGCAACATGACCCATAAGTACTGCCGCTGATAGCCTTGATATGTATGAACCACCAGGGTTACCGCCAGTAATGGAGCTTCCAATGATTCAGCAATCACCCAGTGCATGTCGTTGCCGACCGCGGTGGCCGTGCGGTTCTGGCGCTGCAGTCCGGAACCGCGGGACTGCTACGGTCGCAGGTTAGAATCCTGCCTCGGGCATGGGTGTGTGTGATGTCCTTAGGTTAGGTAGGTTTAAGTAGTTCTAAGTTCTAGGGGACTTATGACCTCAGATGTTGAGTCCCATAGTGCTCAGAGCCATTTGAACCATTTTGCATGTCGTTCAGATAATATGAGTGGGCCAGTTAGTCCAACATGGTGATGTTGATAGGGATGATATTAGTGGGGCAAATAGTCTGCAATCAGTGAAAAGAGATGTAATTACGAGTGATTCAATGACTTGGAGAAGGGATATTCTGACAAACTTGAATTTTAAAACGGAGGTATTGCGTACAGAGACAGGTTCAATAACAACTTAGAAAGGTTCAATAGATATAAGCCTTGCAGAAAGTGTAAGAGCTGTGCATTTATTTCTGTTGATGGAGATGAACCAGTGGCTCTTGATGAAAGCATGAATTATTTGGGGACGTTCGAGGATGAATGTGAAAGTATGCTACACAGCGTGTTAACGCGTAAGGTGGCGGAGGCGTCTGATAAGAAGGAAGTGTGAAGGAGGAAGCGTTAGATCCGAATTTAGCGAAATTCAGGTGCACTATGAATGCGATGCAATATTGGCAATTTATATGGTGTATCGGCGAAGGATTACTGAGTTATTGGTGGTGATTTCTATAACATATCGACGGCTGTAATGGATATTTTAAGCAGTGAATCTTATGAGTTATCGGCGGATGTTAATGGAATTGATTGTGATAAAGTTAGCAGTCTAAGTGTAAACAAGTGAAGATTTGTTTAAGAGAGACTAAATTTTAAGTTGTGTTATTAATTGTGAAAGCGTTGCACCTACTGATATCGTTACTTCACAGGAAGGGATCAGTACATTTAATGCTTTCGAGGATGATGAGATAAGGGGTTTTAAGGGTGGTTTAAATCCCACATACGCGGTGGAACTAGATGACGAGAATCTAGTTAATGAAACTTTGAGTTGATCTGAAATTATGATTTGCACCATAAATATGCAGGAAAAAGAAAGAGACGTTGAAAATGTTGTTTTGAGGGAAAAGTGTGTAGACAGGAGTGAGAGTAAAGATGAGGACCTTATAAGTGAATTGATCGATGTTGATGAAAGAGAGTGTGCATATCTCTGAACTAAAAATAGTCTTCCAGAGGTAATCACAAATTTCGTCTGTAAATCGGAGTCCATTGGTGAAAGAGGGCTCGAATTTGAACAGGTAAAACAGCAGGAAAATGAAGTAAGATTCAGCCCATAACTCACGTTGTTGTTGTTGTGGTCTTCAGTCCTGAGACTGGCTTGATGCAGCTCTCCATGCTGCTCTACCATGCCCAAAGTTCTTCATCTCCCAATACCTACTGCAACCTACATCCTTCTGAATCTGTTTAGTGTATTTATCTCTTTGTCTCCATCTACGATTTTTACCCTCAATGCGGCCTTCCAATACTAAGTTGGTGATGCCTCAGAACATGTCCTACCTGCCGATCGCTTCTTCTACTCAAGTTTTGCAACAAATTTCTCCTCTCTCCAATTCTATTCAGTACCTACTCGTTGATTATGTGATCTACCCAACTAATCTTCAGCATTCTTCTGTAGTACCACACTGCGAAAGCTTCTATTCTCTTCTTGTCTAAACTATTGTCCACGTTGTGGTCCATAACTCACAGTGGCGAGAAAAATGTAAGGGGCAAAGGTAACAGACTAGTACCCTATGAATGAAGAACTTGGTGTGAAAGTTCTGTGTATAAATAAAGGTATCTACTCGTGTAGTTATAAGAACTTTGGGGGATATTCCTGTTTGGGTAAAGAATAAACTTGGTGAATTTAAGCTGTATGTAAAATACAAGGAAGTGTCGACATTGGCCCTTATGACTCTTGGTGTGTGGAGGTCGGCCGAAAGTAATTAAAATCATTATTTATAAGAGAGGGGAATATGAATTGTTTCTACTTAAATGTTCTGGTTAATTTGAAAGGGTTATTGATGTGTCACTTGGGATGGGCTTCTCATGTACTATATGTGGTTTATCTGTAACTACTTTTTATACAAAATTAGGTGCGTGGAGGTCGTCAGACCTCATTAAAAATTTTATTGCTCTGTGGCCGTAGTATATGGCGTTACGTGCAAAGTATAAGCTAACATTTCGGGGGTATATTAAGTAGATCACTTATATAAGTAATGTTATTTTGGAAGGGTTTGAATAGATTTGTTATTGTTGTGGTCTTCAATCCAAGTATTGGTTTGACCCAGCTCTTCATGCTACTCTGTCGTGTGTAAGCCACTTCATCTTCGAGTAACTATTGCAACCTACATACTTCCGAATCTGCTTACTGCATTCACCTCCCCGTCTCTACGATTTTTACCCTCCACGCGTCCCTCCAGTACTAATTTGGTGATCTTTTGATCTCTCAGAATGTCTTACCAACCAATCCCTTCTTTTAGTCAGGTTGTGATACAAGGTTTTCTTCCCCATTCTATTCAATATCTCCTCATTAGTTACGTGATCTACCCATCGATTTTTCTCCATACTTCTGGAGCATCTCAATGAGAAACTTCTATTCACTTCTTGTCTGATCTATTTATTGTCCATGTTTCACTTCCACACATGGCTGCTCTACAGACAAATACTTTCAGAAAAGACCTCCTATTCTCGATGATAACGAATTTTCCTTACCATCGCCAGTCTAAATTTTACATCGGCTCTTCTACGACTATCATCAGTTATTTTTCTCCCCAACTACAACTTTAAGTTTCTCATTTCCTAATCTAATCCCTTCAGCATCACCTGATTAAAGTCGACTATATGCCATTATCGTCGTTCTGCTTTTGTTGATGTTCTTCTTATATCTTCCTTTCAAGACATTGTCTATTTAGCTCAGCTGCTCTTCCTAGTCCTTTGCTGTCTCAGACAGAATTAAAATGTCATCGGCAAACCTCAAAGATTTTATTTCTTCTCGCTGGACTTTGATTCCTACTCCAAATTTTTCTTTTGTTTCCTTTACTGCTTCTTCGGTATACAGATTGAATAATGTCGGGAACAGCCTACAACCCTGTCTCACTTCCTGTCAACCACTGATTCCCTTTCATGCCACTCGACTCTTATAACTGCCACCTGGTTTTTGTACAAACTGTAAACTGTCTTTAGTTACACAGGCCTACAGATGCTATAAACATAAGTTTGCCTTTCCTGAAACTGATCTTCCCCGAGGTCGGTTTATACCAGCTTTTTCATCCTTCTTTAAAAAATTCATATCATCATTTTGCAACCGTGACTTATTAAGCTGATAGTTCGGTAATTTTCGCATCAGCAAGCTCCTGCTTTCTTTAGGACTGGAATTATTATATTCTACTTGATGTCTGAGAGTATTTCGCCTGTCTCATACATCTTGCTCAGCAGATGGAGTTTTGTGATGGCTCGCTCTCCCAAGGCTATCAGTAGTTCTATCGGAATGATGTCTACTACCGGTGCCTTGTTTCGACTTAGGTCTTTCAGCACTCTGTCAAATTCTTCACGCATTATCATATCTCCCAACTCATCTTCTTCTACGTGCTCTTCCACTTCCGCAACATTGCCCTGAAGTACATCTCCCTTGTATAGAGCGTATTTATACTGCTTTCACCTTTCTGATCTCCATTCTTTGCTTAGTACTCATTTTTCATCTTAGCTCTTCATATTCATATATGTGGTTCCCTTTTCTCCAAAGTCTCGTTAATTTTCCTGTTGGCGGCATCTGTCTTTCCCCTAGCGGTACATACTCTTAAAACCTCACTTTTGTCCCCTAGCCATATCTGCTCAGCCATTTTGCACTTCCTGTCAGTCACATTTTTAGACGTTTGTATTTCCTTTCACCTGCTTCTTTACTATATTTTTATATTTTTTTTCTTTCATCTATTCAATATCTCTTGTGTTACCCAAGGATTTTTATAGCCCTCATCTTTTTACCTACTTGATCCTCTGCTGGCTTCACTGTTTCATCTATCAAAACTACCAATTGTTCTTCTACTGTATTCCTTTCCTCTGTTCTTGTGAGTGGTTAGTACAATGGGCTCGCAGTTGGAAGGACGACGGTTCAAATCCGTATCCGGCCCTCCTGATGTAGGTTTTCCGTGTTTTCCCTAAATTTCTCTAATGACCTCGTCGTCGGCGGGACGTTAAACACTAACCTCCTCCTCCTCCTCCTTTGTTCTTGTCAATCGTTTGCTAATGGTTCCTCTGAAACTCTCTACAACCTCTAGTCCTTTCAGTTCATAGAGATCCAATTTTTGCAGTTTCTTCAGTTTTAATCTACTGTTCGTTACCAATAAATTGTGATCAGTGTCCACATCTGCCCCTGGAAAGGTTTACAATTTAAAATTTGGTACCGAAATCTGTCATATCATTATATAATCAGTCTGAAATTTCCAGTGTCTCTATGACTCTCCCACGAATACAACCTTCTGTAATGATTCTTAAACTATGTGTTAGCTATTATTAAATTATGCTCTGTGCAATATTCTAACAGGCGGCTACCTCTTTCATTCCTTTCCTCCAGTCCATATTCACCTACTACTTTTCGTTAACTATCTGATTACTTACTTTTATCTTAACATAGATTTCTTCAGTCTCTTCATCTGCAGAGCTATTGGCATATAAACTTATATTAGCGCGGTGGGTGTGAGCTTCGTGTCTATCTTTGCTGCAATAATGCTTTCATTACGCTGTTCCTAGTAGCTTATCCGATTGCTATTTTTTTTCACATTAAACCTGCTCCTGCATTACCCCTATTTGATTTTGTATTTATAACCCACTATGCAGGTGACCAGAAGTCCTGTTCCTCCTGCTACCGAACTTCACTAACCCTTAGTATCCATTGACGTTTTTCAATTTTCTAATCTACAAGCTCAATTAAGTGATCTAGTATTCCATGCTACAATCTGCATAGCGCCAATTTTGTAGCTCCTGATGACGCCATCCACCTGAATAACCCCCTCGGAGATCCGAATGGGATACTATATTATCGCCAGAATATTTTATCCAATAGGATACCACCATCATTTTAACATACAGCAGGACTCGATACCCTCGGGAAAAATTACGGCTGTAATTTTGCCTTGCTTCCAGCCGTTTGCAGTACCGCCTCAGGAAGACCGTTTGGTTAATGTTACAAGGCCAGGTCAGACAATCATCCACATTGTTGCTGCTGCAACTATTGAAAAGGCTACTGCCTTTCTTCAGGAACCACACGTTTATCTGGCCTCTCAACAGATACCTCTACTTCGCGGTTGGACCTACGGTAAGGCTATCTGTACCGGTGAGGCACGCAAGCCTTTCCACCAAGGGCGAGATAAACGGTTCAAAACAAAACAGTGATTTACAATTTTTTCTGTTCCGCATGGGCTGCACAGATTTACGTATGTCGAATTATGAGGAAAACGTCCTAACATGTTTAACAGATGTGTTGAACGTGGCTGTTACCAGCAACCGTAATTAAATACAGGGTTATTACAAATGATTGAAGCGATTTCACAGCTCTACAATAACTTTATTATTTGAGATATTTTGACAATGCTTTGCACACACATACAAAAACTCAAAAAGTTTTGTAGGCATTCACAATTGTTCGATATGTGCCCCTTTAGCGCAGTATGTCCCCATCAATGAGTTCGAAAGCATCGTTGATGCGAGCTCACAGTTCTGGCACGTTTCTTGGTAGAGGAGGTTTAAACACTGAATCTTTCACATAACGCCACAGAAAGAAAGCGCATGGGGTTAAGTCGGGAGAGCGTGGAGGCCATGACATGAATTGCTGATCATGAACTCCACCACAACCGATCCATCGGTTTTCCAATCTCCTGTTTAAGAAATGCCAAACATCATGATGGAAGTGCGGTGGAGCACCATCCTGTTGAAAGATGAAGTCGGCGCTGTCGGTCTCCAGTAGTGGCATGAGCCAATTTTCCAACATGTCCAGATACACGTGTCCTGTAACGTTTCTTTCGCAGAAGAAAAAGGGGCCGTAAACTTTAAACCGTGAGATTGCACAAAACACGTCAACTTTTGGTGAATTGCGAATTTGCTGCACGAATGCGTGAGGATTCTCTACCGCCCAGATTCGCACATTGTGTCTGTTCACTTCACCATTAAGAAAAAATGTTGCTTCATCACTGAAAACAAGTTTCGCACTTAACGCATCCTCTTCCATGAGCTGTTGCAACCGCGCCGAAAATTCAAAGCGCTTGACTTTGTCATCAGGTGTAAGGGCTTGTAGCAATTGTAAACGGTAAGGCTTCTGCTTTAGCCTTTTCCGTAAGATTTTCCAAACCGTCGGCTATGGTACATTTAGCTCCCTGCTTGCTTTATTCGTCGACTTCCGCGGGCTACGCGTGAAACTTGCCCGCACGCATTCAACCGTTTCTTCGCTCACTGCAGGCCGACCCGTTGATTTCTCCTTACAGAGGCATCCAGAAGCTTTAAACTGCGCATACCATTGCCGAATGGAGTTAGCAGTTGGTGGATCTTTGTTGAACTTCGTCCTGAAGTGTCGTTGCACTGTTATGACTGACTGATGTGAGTGCATTTCAAGCACGACATACGCTTTCTCGGCTCCTGTCGCCATTTTGTCTCACTGCGCTCTCGAGCGCTCTGGCGGCAGAAACCTGAAACTTTATGAGTTTTTCTACGTATCTGTAGTGTGTCGTGACCATATGTCAATGAATGGAGCTACAGTGAATTTATGAAATCGCTTCAATCATTTGTAATAGCCCTGTACAATGCCACAAATTTCCAGCCAATCGGTTGCAAATAGAATTTAAAATTCTTTCATTAGTTTTAAACGCCAACTAGGGGCACGTTCTTCAGAAGAAACTGTTACCTTACCTAACAATATCACAGGAAGGTACATTAATAGCAGGTGGGCATTAGAACAAACACTGACGTTTAACAAATTAAATTGCATAAAAATACCCACATGTGGTTAAAAGGAAATTTGAGCGACATCGCTCCAATCAAAACATTAAAACCACAATTAAAGCAGTTTCCACCTGAATACATAACAGGTATGGTCAAAATTTTAACACTATATATAAATATGCCGCTAAGGGCACTACAGTGGTGCGGTACACAAGTGAGTAACCTCAACGTAGCAGAAAGAAATTTCGTCCCCTATCAGTGATGCAAAACTTTTACTGAAACGATTCAAAATAAAAAAAAGAAGTTATTCAATGTGAACTCACAGCCTCCCTCCGAGATTGCGTTCTCAGTTTAATGTGCATAAGACTGGTCATCCAATTTGTCCCATTTCTAATAGCATGAATAGTGCCTACCACACCTTAGCAAAGTTTCTGCACGATATATTGAAAGAAACCTTTTGTTTTTCGAAATAGTTTTTCAGTTTTGAATAGCCTGAACTTAGTCTATAAAATCAAAAATTTGGAATGTGATCAAGATACCAAGATTGTTTCGTTTGATATTAAGAATTTATATACGAATGTACCTGCACTCAGACCTTTGATATTGCGGAAAAAAAATTACGATTTTTAAAGAAGGCACTACTGACGAGCAAATTACCGATGTCATGAATTTACTACACATCGCGTTGAAATAGAATTATTTCGAATTTAATGGACAGTTATACGGACAACATGACGGACTCGCTATGGGCAATCTGTTAGCAAGTGTCTTAGCCTATATCTTAACAAATTCCTTAGAAGAAAATTTGTTTAAATATTTTTCAGCTTCAACATTAGGTATTTTATTTTATTATGATACGTTTATGACTTTTTGATTATTTACAAAGGTATTGACCATCTGCTTAAAATCTTCAATGAACTGCACGAAAAAATTACGTTCACATGTGAGGGCGGAAATGGACATCGTCAAATAAACTACTTGGATTTAACATTAACGATAACTGACGATAGAATATCCTTTAACATTTTTCGCAAAGAAACATACACGGGTGACATTGTACCAGCCTCTTCAAAGCATTATAAATCCCATAAAAAAGCCTTTTTTCACTCAGCCATCCATAGAGCTGTTTCCACACCACTGTCCGCCGAAAATCTTGCTACTGAGATAAACCTGTTGAAAACTATTGCAGTTAATAACGAATATAAGCCGACGATAGTAGATAAAATCTTCACAAATAATACCAAAGCCAGAATTCCTACTATCAGCCCTCCTTTTAATAATGACGTTGACAGAGGCAAAACATATTTTTCCATACCGTATGTGGGGACAGTAACGTATTGGATTCAGCTATTACTCAGGGACAAATATAACTGCAACGTAGCCTTTTCGACTAACAACAGCTTGCATAGCAACCTTATACATAACTTAAAATCAGAACGGTCTCCCGTCCAGAACTCTGGAATCTATAAAATCAGTTGTGACACATGTAAAGGTCGTTACGTAGGCCGAATAGGTCGTGCTTTTTCTGCTAGATACAAGGAGCCTCCTTTAGGGAAAAATGGTTCTAACATTCATAGCTCAACCTTTGCCGACCACCTGTTGAGCACAGACCACAAACCTAGGGAAATTCATGACATCGGAATTTTGCACTGTGAAAGAAAAGGTTTTAGACTAAACATTTTGGAAGAGTTACACATCCTCAAACACCTTTCTCTGAATGATGGCCTCATATTAAATGAGCAACTGCAGTCGCGTAATAAAAATTTTTTCAATGCCTTGAAGCCGTTAGTTAAAGATGTCTGATAGCTAATGTTGGCTATCCGCTTCCCTGTTGGCCCTTAAATACCGTTTTCCTCTCCCTTGCTTTTATGATTTACATCCTGTTAATTTGTCAATCACTATTATATTAATTTCGTATAGATGTCGTTAAGCCTTTGTAAATTCAGCTACTAGTTGGCGCGAGCTGTATCATGTTCCCGTCGTCATTTGCTACGGCCCGCTCGCGCGTTCGATGTTACTCACTCGTGTCCTACACCACTGTAGTGCCCTTAGTGACATATTTATATATCGTGTTGAAATTTTGACTATACCTGTTACGTATTCAGGTGTAAAATGTTTTAATTGTGGTTTTAATGTTTTGACTAGAGCGATGTCGGTCAAATTTCCTTTTAACTACATGTGAGTATTTTTATGCAATTTAATTTGTAAAAGTTAAGTGTTTGTTCTAATGCTTACCTGCTATTAATGTACCTTCCTGTGACATTGTTAGGTAATGCAACAGTTTCTTCCGAAGAAGGCGCCCCTAGTTGGCGTTTAAAACTAGTGAAAGAATTTTAAATTCCATTTGCAACCGGTTGGCTGGAAATTCGTGACATTGATGTTTAACAGAATAAATCCAGGGATAAGTATTTTCTTCTGCAAATAGGTAAATAGTATATCCACGAATATACAGTACAATGCAGTTATTTGCTGAGTTAAAACTAAAGTTAAATGGGTGATTTCTGCAAAAGTCAGTATTAGTTTTAAATTTGATTATTTTACTCGATAAAGCTGTAGAGAAATGGTAAAATATTAGTTGATTTCTGATGTCGAAGCAGGCACGTTTTTTAGTGGGAACATGGACAGTGTTTGAGATGTCGAGCTGAATCAAATATGTTTTTGCTTACGCTGTATATCAGTTTTTTGCGTCCGCCCCGGTAGCTGAGTGGTCAGCGTGACAGACTGTCAATCCTAAGGGCCCGGGTTCGATTCCCGGCTGGGTCGGAGATTTTCTCCGCTCAGGGACTGGGTGTTGTGTTGTCCTAATCACCATCATTTCATCCCCATCGACGCGCAGGTCGCCGAAGTCGCCGAAGTGGCGTCAAATCGAAAGACCTGCACCAGGCGAACGGTCTACCCGACGGGAGGCCCTAGCCACACGACATTTCCATTTCATTTCCATCAGTTTTTTGCTTCCTAACCTGTTTGTGAATGCACAGATTCCACTAGGGAGGGCGTTCAGTACCTGATCTTTGGAGATATGGGAAGACACATGATTATTGGTAACTAACCCACAGTCTTATCCGTACAGCAACCGTCCCTCAGCACTGACTGTGACTGCTGATGGATGTTTCGGCGCAGTACGTGGCCAAGGTGGTCATGAATTTTTGCAGAAGCGGCTAGACTGCGAACGACCTGAATATCGACGTCAGAAAAAGCAATCGCGTGCTGTGTCTGTTAGTGAAGTGCTGTTATGCCGTGGTCAAAGCAGAAGGTGCTATCAAATAAGACAAAGAACACTTACAAGTTTTTGAAAAGAAAGAGTGACTCGAGAATTTATTTAAATTTAAGTGCTTATTTATGTAATTAATTAATATGCCGTAATTTTTACAATTACTGCTACATTTAGTAAATGTATGCTGATAAGATGTTATGACATATCCTAGCAGGTACATGCTGTTTCATACACCACCACAAAGATACTCATTCTACCGTTATGACAAGCACATAGGGTATTCATTTTATTATTATGTTATGTATTCATGTATTTAGTATGTTACATAATTGTGTCAGATTTGATGAGACTTAATGCGCCAAATTAGAGAGCTAATATGGCGCATTAAGTGGAGTGGTTACTAGGTCTGACAGTTTCTGGCAACCCACATGCAGAGACGAGCAGCGTCGCCAGAACCAGGTACATACCAACGCTGGATTTTGGGTGGCTGACACTTGCATGGCCTTTATGCAACAGGAAATGCCGGAGTGTCAGACAAACTTAAAGATGACTAAGTTACAGCACTCTTAATTTCGAAAATAGGTCACAATTACATATGAAGGCCAATCTGAATACACATGCGGTCTCAGAAAAATGAGGCACATCCAATGACACAACAGATTTTCGATGTCTTTAAAACTGCTGAAGTTAATATTTAACAGTGAATAAGCATTTCCACAAGGAACCTCTTAATCAACAACTTAAATCGCTTCATACAGATTCAACAAATGGTATCACCGATTGAGATTTTCACTCTGCAACGGAGTATGCGCTGATACGAAACTTCGTGGTAGATGAAAACTGTGGGCCGCACCCAGAATCGAACTCGGGACCTTTGCCTTTCGCGCACAAGTGCTCTACCATCTGAGCTCACGCCCCGTCCTCGTAGCATTACTTTCGCCAGTACCTCGTCTCCTACTTTCCAAACTTCACAGAAGCTCAAGTTCTGCAAGGTTGGTAGGAGAGCTTCTGTGAAGGTCGCGAGTTCGAGTCTCGGTCCGGCACACAGTTTTGATCTGCCAGGAAGTTTCATATCAGCGCACACTCCGCTGCAGAGTGAAAATCTCATTCTGGAAACATCCCCCCAGGCTGTAGCTAGGCCATGTCATTACAACTTCAAGGTTCTTTACTTCTAATGGTGATACCGTTGGCTGGTTTAAGACGGTAACAGCTTTGTTCTTCGTAGAAAGATAAGGGTCTATCATTACTTACGGCTGAAAACCTAATAATGTACGGTGTACTACACGTCCTTTAGCTGTGGTAGAGTCGGCAGGCAGTTTACCTTTATTTTTCTGGGTAACATCGACATATCAGATCTTTTGACAGCAAATAAGGAGCTAAATCGAAAGATGCAAAAGAACAATAACACTGATATTACTTCAAGTTTTTCCAAGTTCAGTCACCAGGGTTTCCACAACATTTACTCCTAGTTGCACGGCTTAGATTTTATCCTCCTTCCGAAAATTCTCTTTCTTCTTCGAGCAGTAACTTCTTCCACTGTCACAAATTGCCCAGACCTTTATTCTGTATCCACTACTTTTATATAATCAGCGAATTGTGTGAATGTGACCAACTGTTCATCAACGGTCATGCAGCATCCTGGAATACAGACATCCCTTAGAGTACTTTCCTACACCTTCGAAACTTGTCAGATTTTTTCCAGTTTGTCACTTCACCTATGTTCACATCGGGCTGCTGCGTGACCAAATCGCAACACCCTCAGAATAGTATGAAAGCGGTTATAAGACATAATTTCATTGAAGAGTGTCCTGCCATTCTCAGCATTCCGGAACTGACTGACACCTTCATATGTTGTATTGCGAATACCAGTCAAGAACAGAGGACCAAGAAACTGTGTGACTTCATGTAAATTTATATCTGCCAATCCTCGTAAAGGATTCAGCCTGCCTGCCTTGTTGGTTTACATACACACTTTCTCAATGAGGGGTACATGAAAGAACAACATAATCAAATACCTTAACAACATAATAAAATATCTTGCAGGTGCCCGGTCTTCTTTCAACACATTCTTTTGCTCTGCGTACCAGAAATTCCAACCTGAGGGGCTGCAGTCCAAATTTCATTCTCATTACGCGGAAACAATGAGTCACCCTCAACATAATTTCCACTTAATTGTTCCTCGCCTTCTTTGTAAATGGCTTCTTCATGATCATTAACTTCTTCTTGTTGTACGGAGTTTTAGCGACGTCTGTCTTGTTACCACAATCAATGGAAAATCAGTAGACTGATCCAACAATCAATAGCCCTCTTCTCCGTAAGATTTTCAGTTTGTAGACAGACAACAGTTATGAAGTAATGTACTGAAAAAATCTCATCACAAGGAGGGCAGCTGAACACTGAATGAATAGTTACGATGATAGGGGGTTGTAGATAATTTCATGGGCATTTCTCTAGTACTTGGCTGTCTTGAACGCATATGCATCTTTCTGCTGTTTGAAATTATAAGGGCGCAGTGTCATCAGAGATACTGTGGCGCCTGGAGACTCCCTCGGACCATCTCTGCTTTGCAAGATTCACGGGAGACAATGCGCATTGTTCATCGTGAAACCAGGAGAGACAGTGGTCGGCTGTGGTGGGTCATGAGCATGGGCAGAGGCCGAGTGGTACGGTTGCAATTACATTCTGAGGAAGTGTAACATATCGGTTACTGATTAATTGTTTGAGATGAGGAACGACATTGTAGCATTTTGAGAACAATATTTTGTTATCATTATCTTGCCGAGTAATAGAAGAGCATTTAATCTAAGGTAACTGATTTTAGATTTTGTACTTCATTGCGGCAGTTTGTAGTTACGCATTTTTTGTTCAGACAACCAGAGACATAGGGAAAGATAGTCAGCCATGCATAATTTTCAATTTGAATTTTGGGGTGGGTATGACTGTTGAATAATGATAATGAGGTCCCATACTCCGAGGAGCGTAGGAGACGATGCGGGAGATCCGCACCGCTGTACTAGGCAAGGTCCTAGCGGAGGTGGTTTGCCATTGCCTTCCTCCGGGATGAATGACGATGATGAAGACGATACAACACCCAGTCATCTCGAGGCAGGACAAATCCCTGACCCAGCCGGGAATCGAACCCGGAAGCCCGTGCGCGGGAAGCGAGAACGCTACCGCAAGACCACGAGCCACGGACATTACTGTTGAATATTTAATGTCATTTTTACGAATGGCATTTTTGAAAAGATCTCATTTGATGTTAGACATTACTTACGTTTTTCCACTGAAAATCCTGCCTCGGGCATGGATGTGTGTGATGTCCTTAGGTTAGTTAGGTTTAATTAGTTCTAAGTTCTAGGCGACTGATGACCTCAGAAGTTATGTCGCATAGTGCTCAGAGCCATTTGAACCATTTTTTTCCACTGAACTGTATTTTTTTGTGTATTAATGTTTGTAAAGCAAAGAAACGTATAATTTTTCAATACAGAACTTTTCTAATTAGGAAACTAATTTCGTTTGATGTAATATAGACTTGGCCACTGTTTCTATGTTTCGATACAGTGTATCGATACGTGGAACTGTTTCAGTGTTTCGGAACGGCTGTGGTTCACTGTTTCGAAACAGTGGTGTTTCATTCCGCCCCTGTCTCGGATAACTGCACCACATTCGATCTCGAGCCAGACACAGAAACAGTATCGTTGTTTCAAAATAAGGCTGTTTCAGTCCACCTGCGCTTGGAACGGACTAATTGTATCGAAACAGTGATGTGTCATTCCGCTCTGTGTCGTACGAGATTCGGGCTCGGCACAGACACTGAAACACAACATAACACTTAATGAAACACTTTCAAGAGCGGCGAAATATTTTTGACAAGCAATAGAATGAAGCTTAAGATATCCGAAAATAAAGCTTCGTTTCTAGCTGACTGTCCTGTTACGAAATGGCGTAACATCTGCTTTATAAACACTAACCAAACAATGAAACAACGCATACTATTCACATTCAAAATAATAAATATGTGAAAATCATTCGGTTAAATTACACTTCTTTTTATAACATACGCTTCTATTTTCATGTCCAGTAATCGTATTGAGAAACGCAAGTAAGCCTACAACATTCTGAATAAAAAAAGGCGTAGAGTGACAGTTATTAGATATATACATAAATTTGATCTAAGTATAATTGCAAGCAATCTGTTTGACATATCACTGATAGTGCAGTGATGAACGGGAAGGGCTGGGAAACATGGTGATTTTATAGTAACGGTTCGAAACACCTTGAAAGGCAAAATTTTTTCTGTTATATTTTGTTATTTATTCGAATTATTTGGTGTTATCTATGAGTCTATAGTCACTGTGCCTATTATCCACAATGATTCCCTTTGTGTGCATGGAAAATAGCAGGATGGGTATATTACCCATACTAACGGAATGTGGGAATCCCAGTAGCATATTCGTTGTTTCTGCAGTTTGCTCCCACCTCCAGTTCCGCTCGTGGTGGTTCTTCTGTCTTCAGCTATGGCTGTCCTCAGCCAATTGAAAAGTATGTAAGTCACACAACACGAAAGCAGCGCATTTGCTGCAGGAAATACGAAACTGCCAAGACTCCCAAGTGATAGTTTCATACTTTCTGCGAAATGATTGGCGCTCTCGCACCTCTTTTGTGTTTATATGGACATATTTACACAGTAGGCATTCAAGATTATGAAATGTGTAGGTTTATTAGATTACAAAACACAAACTGTTTCACTGTTTCGAAACAGCGTATCGAAACATTATATTGTACTGTTTCATTTGTTTCGAAACAGTTAAGTGTTTCAGTTTGCCCATCTCTAATGTAATAGTTTACCTCAAGTCATTGTCTGCATCCAAAGTCCATGTTAAAATATGGGTTATCATTTTTACTAAGTCAGATTTGTTAGGAACCAAGTATGCTTTACCTTTTTTGAAAGAGAACGCATTGCACAAGGCGTTTCTCAGCGGTTACTTGTAGGTCGACAAATACGAAGCGCTTGCAAGACAACAGCAGTGTTACGATGTTTCCATTGTGCAACAGGTAAGCCAAAATTAAATAATAAAAGTGGAACAGTGAGTTTTTCTAGGGCCAGTTTTTCTGTTTAAATGTTTGATTCACAATGTTCAGTTCAGACAGTATTCTTGCCATTACGAACGTGTTAAGAGACTGGGAACCAGATAGGTCCGTAAGCTACTTCCTCTGTCAGATTTTGCAACACATTCTTGCAGTCGAATTGTTTGTTCAAAGTTCATAAATTCCTATGTTGAAAGCTTGTGTGAACTTTCATTGTTTACGCTGTCAAGATAACTTTCATGGTGAGTCAACGATAAGACGTAACAGACTGCGCAGACAGACGTGATTGATTGTTTAAAATTTGGTTCTAACCACTCGGTCTCTCGTGGCCCGTACGGGAGGAAACGTGTACCGACCCCTCAACACAGTCATGGATAAACTTGTATAATTGTTTTCCGAAATAATAACTAACAAGATAAATTAGAAAAAGTCCTCAAATTTCATTGGATTAAAATGTGTAGTTACGAAGAAAGAAGTCAAAAAATATCACGGATGGGCCTCTGAGACACGATGGCAGTTAAAGGGCTATATTTTACTGAATAAAAGGTAGGACGTGTTAGTTCTACATAAGAAAAGACAAAATGGACAGTTACGAAACAGGGCGGAGGAAAGGATCTTCATCTAGTTTTCGATAGAAAAGATTAAGATATTTTTGGGACAACTGCTTAAAGTACAGACTCAATCTTTTGTGCAGTTTTCACAAAAATTCTCATATATTATCTGAAATTGTTAACTATTTTATATGGTGTTCTATAAGAAATTCAGTTTCACTCGTGTTAAGCTCTTCAGTTACTCATTACTCAAAGAAAATAGCTCAGGATATCTTAGAGTAAAAAGAGTCCGACGTAGTAGAAAGAGAAACAATACATGTGATGCTACAGAGGTAAATTGTTGCCAAGGGAATTCATTAACGATTGTGTTTAGCACTCAGCTATAAATCCGCTGATGAAGCCCTGTGATCTCACTTCGTACCCTAATGCCCTTCACCTTTATAAGCAGCACTACTTCAGCCTAAGATAAACAGTGACACCACTCTGTTGAACAGCTTTAGCATGTAAATTCAGCGCGCTTTCGCTGCTAAGCGCCGTTATGCATAATCCAATAACGCCGCGCTTCAGTTAAAATTTTGTTGACGCTCTCAAGGACTTTACCATCGCCGTAACGCTCGTAACAGCGAAGCTCAGCGCTGCGTCCACTCATCCGTTCCTTTCTCTGCGACGAGGATAAGAGGCAAGGTTAGGAAGGTGGCTCATGCGTGTGTATCGCTCGGCTCCTCTAACCGTAATCTTTAAGCTGCCCTACAGCCACTCCGTATATCGTTTAACATGCATCATCTACACGTATCTTAAAAAGAAGCGACAGCTATGAATTCCACTGTCTTGGGCAAGGTTCGTATCGACTTCGCGATCGGAACGATTCAGTGACTGAGCTAGGTTTCAGTAATAGATTCACTCTAATAAGAAATGATTCATATTAATTATTAACTGCTCAGTGTATGTTATTTACTGACACAGCAGTAAATTCTGAGAAATGTCACACTGTTTTCACTTTGAGTTTGGTATTCACAGTAACCAGGTTTTCTCGAAACAGTCGGATCATTATTACGAGCCTGACCTAAAAGGAAAAAAATGTCGGTATTTTGTTTTTAAATTATCACACCTACCTCAAGAATTTACACGACTAGGTCCAAAGATCAGTTATGAATCCTACAATCGTTCGTTTGTTGTTCTGAGACATTAAAGTATCAAACGACACGCATAACACACTAAAAGCGAGTCTAAATTGAAAAAAGCGCTGCATTTTAAATTATTTTTCCTCGATATTCCTTAATAGAACGTTACCTTCTTTTGTGCACTCCAGTGCTTACGTGTCTTCTACGCGATTTTCGCCTGCGTACGAGACATAAAAATCCCAGCAGTGAGCGTTAGGTTGGTTTAAACCATGAGTAAAAGATATAATATTATTAAATTTGGTTTTCCAGTTTTTCTTCTTTTTCGGCGCTGACCTTTAATTATCTGTGCTGTCTGACGAGGAATTCATTCGTAAAAACAGTTCAAGAACTATAAAATGGACAGTAATTAGAACAATTTGTTTTGATTAACTTCCGACTCGCTGCTGAATCCGAGTAAATTCAGTGTAAGGTCTATTAAATAAGAGTTTTTCCAAATGAATAAAAGCTGCATTTTTAATTTCAGTTTATTTTACTGGACTGCCGCTTATTTTAAACAGTCGCATAACGAAGAAACTACATTATAGTGAGTATTATTAAGGTGACATGTCGTCCCCCCCCGCCCCCCCGCCCCCCCACAGCCCCTGGCAACTACCACCACCCGCAGTAGCGAGCTGACTTCTACATCTACATCTTACTCTACAAAGCACCACGAGGTGCATGGTAGGGGGTACATCCCATTGTACCAGTTATTAGGGTTTCTTCCCGCTCCATTCACGTATGGAGCGCGGGAAGAATGGCTGCTCGAATGCGAGTAATCATTTAAAGCCGGTTTTTAAAACTTCGTTAACAGAGTTTCTCGGGATAGTTTACGGCTGACTTTAACAGTGTGTCATTTAAGTTCCTTTAGTATCTCTGTGACACTCTCCCAAGGATTAAACAAACCGGTTACTATTCCTGCTGCCGTTCTCTGTATACGCTCAATACCTCTGTTGGTCCTACCTGGCACGAGTCCCACACACTTGAGCAATATCCCAGGATGGGTCGCACGAGTGATATGTATGCAATCTCTTTTGTAGACTCATTGCACTTCCCCCAGTATTCTACCAATAAACACACTTCCGAACCTCTGTGGTCATTCTACTTCATATCCCCACAAAGTGTTACATCCAGGTACTTGTATGAGTTTGCCGATAAAAACAGTGATTGACTTATATTATAGCCTTAGGATACTAGGTTTTTTCGTTTTGTGAAGTGTAAAATTTTAAGTTTCTGAATATATAGAGTAAGCTGACAATGTCTGTTTTTGTTCGAGCGATCTACGATAGATTATAGTTAGAAGAGGGGCTAACTCAGCAGAATATTCAGTATAGAATCTGACACGGATTCCATCGGGGCCTGAAATTTTGTTCAGTTTTAACGATTTCAGCTGTTTCTCAACACCACTTACACTAATACCTATTCCATTCATGTCTTAAGTGGAACGAGGATTAAATTGGGACAATTCTCCTGCATTTTCTCTTGTAAAGAAACATTTCAACATTGAGTTTAGCATTTCAGCTTTGGCTTTGCTACCCTCAGTTTCAGTTCCTATCTCATTCGCTACGAACTGGACTGCCTTTACATAAGACCAGAATTTCTTTGGGTTTTGTGAAATGTCATTTGACAATATTCTGCTACGGCAGTCGTTGAAAGCATCACGCAATGCTCTCTTGACAGCCAAATGTTTTCATTCAGCATCTCTCTGTCTATAGCCCTGCGCTTTGCTTCACACCTATTGTGCAGAATTGCTGTTTCTCTACTGTGAGTTTATACCCTGGAGGTTCCCCCCCATTATGAACTGTTCTATTGGGTACATATATATCCAGTGCGTGGTCAACTATTCTTGTAAACTTGAGCCAATGTGCCTCTACGTGCTCCTGACCTTTGCTGAAAGTTCAAATTCCTCGTTGATCTTTTTTATCTTGTTTACTGAACATATATATAAGTAACCTACTTACAAGCATGGCCACCTGCGTTTCTTAAAATTTTTCAGGAGAGGCAAAAAACTGTTTTACACATTTAGCACCTGCCTTCCGAGTTGGTTATTGTTATACAATTTCTTAGCATCATCAGAACCGTACTTACATCAATATTTCTATATGCTCTAGCATAGCTAAGTAGGAAATGACTACGGAAATATTGAGTTGGCCTTGCTTGTAACTAAGGAGCCGGCCAGAGTAGCCGTGCGGTTCTAAGCGCTACAGTCTGGAGCCGAGCGACCGCTACAGTCGCAGGTTCGAATCCTGCCTCGGGCGTGGATGTGTCTGATGTCCTTAGGTTAGTTAGGTTTAATTAGTTCTAAGTTCTAGGCGACTGATGACCTCAGAAGTTAAGTCGCATTGTGCTCAGAGCCATTTGAACCATTTAACTAAGGGTTGGAGTGGACCGTGTAACGAACTTTAACTGAACTCCGCAAATTGCACTGTTCTAACATCGTAAAATTCTCAGTATTGTTAAAATATATTATAGGTACGTTCAACAAAAACTCAAAACTGCCAATTTTAGGGAAGAATATAAGAGTTTATTATTAACGGTATAAATGTAAGAAAGTGGTTCTGTTAGCCTATACAGTCCACAATAGTGTTCAGTTCGTGAAATTATACAATTACTTCCACAAGGTCATAATCAGCCTCACTGTTCTGAATGAGAACAGTCGCAGCGATCAGCTTCTACGGGTACCTCTTGTTTGATGTCATTTTCATCAATGATCTTCTGAAATCATTTCAGTTCCTCATGTTTGTTCCATTGCTCCCCGTAATGTTTTAGAAGCAACTTTCTACCCCCTCCGCAAGCTCGAAATTATAGTTGAGTTCTCCACTAACAGTGACCGAGTTTGACTTCCTAGTCAGCACAAAACTTTTAATTTGTGAAATTTTAAAGTTAAGTGCACCTGGATCTTTCACGCACGTTTTAGTTTCAGCTTTCCAATCAAAATCTTTCCAGTGTGTATTCAAAAGCTTTACGACCCCATGTTTCCTAAAACCTTCATGGTATTCTTCCAGTTGAAGAATTTTGTCTTTTTTCTTTAAATCTCTTTCTATTGTTCCAAACACTCTATCATACGGCGTGAATGAATGACCAGTGACTGGGAAAACGACTTCCATCTGCTGAATGTTCGGTAGAGTACGGGATAACCAGGAAAGGCACACTGTCAAAATTTTAGAGTTCTTATTTTGTCCCAGGCAGCCATCCGTGACAAGACGTTCAGTCTGAACACCACTGAAAGTACCCGAATATGCTTTACTCTGTCGTTCATGAAACACTGCAGAAGCCACTGCATTAGACGACTTTTTCATTTCGTATTATTTCCAGGAATACATCGCTACAGTCTCTTTACTTAACGCCAATTTCCCTGTAGAACGTCCAGAAACAACAGTCAAATTATAGCAATGAAACTGTCTCAAATGTAGGCAATTAGATCCGGCACCTTTGGTATGGGTAGATTCTTCTGAATGTCGAACGATACGACGCACACGCCAAGGGTTATCTCTTTTAGAAGTTTGTAAAATCTTTTAGCTTGTAGTTCGTGCAACGACAAATCTGTCTGTAGTTTCATTCGCTTGCTTTATTTTCTCAGTTAGTTGTAGGCAAACAGAACAAATATCTGTGGATTGGGCCTTAAAACTGATATTAAAATTGGTGACAAAAACTTTCTAGAACAATGATTGTGTAACGTTTGATCACCAGAAACCAATTTCTGGTACATTTCCCACATTTTACCTATCTTAGATGAGTGTCCAAATAAATACGTGCATTTCTTGACCTACAGTAATGTCATTCACTTCCTTTTTAACTGTCCTTACAGACGTATTTCTGCTGCTGTTTCTATAGACTCCACGAGTTTCAACAGGTATAAGACATCCTTATCTCTTGAAACCTTTGAAAACGCCTTCAACTCGATGTTATGTAATACCAAGCACTCCAGCAAACCTGTATTCCATACGCTGCAATGTTCTCAGTGGAATATTCAAATGTGTAGCCCTTCACACCCCGACCTCCACGACTAGATCGGTACCTAACTGGAGAGTTTGATGAGCAATATTTCATTATGAAAGCATCATAACTCTGTTTTGCTGATGGAGCCTAAAACGCTCCGTGAAATTGCTAGATGCCCACTATTTTCAGGAGACTGCTTTCTTCTTTCCTCTATGACATCAGCTTGGAAATACTAGTAATTTCTTCGACCCTTACCTGTAGCACAACAATGTCATAAGACACTAATAAAAGCTCATGTTGTAACTAGACCTATATAACAGTTGCTTCTGAAGGAAATCCCCCCCCCCCTTCCATGAACCATGGACCTTGCCGCTGGTGTGGAGGCTTGCGTACCTCAGCATAACAGATTGGCGTATCATAGGCGCAACCACAATGGAAGGGTATCTGTTGAGGCCAGACCAACGTGTGGTTCCTGATGAAGGCAGCAGCCTTTTCAGTAGTTGCAGGTTAAACAGTCTGGATGATTGAATGATCTGGCTTTGTAACATTAACCAAAACGACCTTGCTGTGCTGAACTGCGAACGGCTGAAAGCAAGGGCAACTACAGCTGTCATTTTTCCCGATGGCATGCAGCTTTGCTGTACTCTTCCGGAGGTAAAGTAGTCCCCCATTCGGATGTCCAGGCAGGAACTACTCAGGAGGACATGGTTATCAGGAGAATGAAAACTGGCATTCTTCTGATCGGAGCGTGGAATGTCAGATCCCTTAATCGGGCTTGTAAGTTATAAAATTTAAAAAGGGAAATGGATAGGTTAAAGTTAGATGTAGCGGGAATTAGTGATGTTCGGTGGCAGGAGGTACAAAACTTATGTTCAGGTGAATACAGGGTTATAAATGTTGTTGTTGTGGTCTTCGGTCCAGAGACCGGTTTCATGCGGCTCTCCATGCTACTTTATCCTACGCAAGCTTCTTCATCTCCCAGTACCTACTGCTACCTACATCCTACTGAATCTGCTTAGTGTATTCATCTCTTGGTCTCGCTCTACGAATTTTACCCTCCACGATACCCTCCAACACTAAATTGGTGATCCCTTGATGCCTCAGAACATGTCCTACCAACCGATCCCTTCTTCTAGTCAAGTTGTGCCACAAATTTCTCTTCTCCCTAACTCTATTCAATACCTCCTCATTATTTATGTGATCTACCCACCTAATCTTCAACATTCTTCTGTAGCACCACATTTCGAAGCTTCTATTCTCTTCTTGTCCAAACTATTTATCGTTCATGTTTCACTTCCATGCATGTCTACACTCCACACAAGTACTTTCAGAAACGACTTCCTGACACTTAAATCTGTACTCGACGTTAATAAATTTCTCTTCTTCAGAAACGCTTTCCTTGCCATTGCCAGTCTACATTTTATATCCACTCTAGTTCGACCATCATCAGTTATTTTGCTCCCCAAATAGCAAAACTCCTTTACTACTTTAAGCGTCTCATTTCCTAATCTAATTGCCTCAGCATCACCTGACTTCATTCGATTACATTCCATTATCCTCGTTTTGCTTTTGTTGACGTTAATCTTATACCCACCGTTCACGACACTGTCCATTCCGTTTAACTGCTCATTGTCATTGGCAAACCTCAAAGTTTTTATTTCTTCTCCATGGATTTTAATACCTACTCCAAATTTTTCTTTTGTTTTCTTTACTGCTTGCTCAATATACAGATTGAATAACATCGGGGATAAGCTACAAACCTGCCTCACTCCCTTCTCAACCACTGCTTTCCTTTCATGCCCCTCGACTCTTATAACTGCCACCAGGTTTCTGCACAAATTATAAATAGCCTTTTTCTCCCTGTATCTCCCAAGGACGATAAATAGTTTAGACAAGAAGAGAATAGAAGCGTTTGAAATGTGGTGCAACAGAAGAATGCTGAAGATTAGATGGGTGGACACGTAACTAATGAGGATGTACTGAACAAAATTAGGGAGAAGAGGAAATTGTGGCACAACTTGACTAGAAGAAGGTATCGATTGATAGGTCACGTTCTGAGGCATCAAGGGATCATCAGTTGGAGGGAATCATGGAGAGTAAAAATCGTAGAGGTAGACCAAGAGATGTATACACTAAGCTGATTCAGGAAGATGTAGGTTGCAGTAGTTAATCGGAGATGAAGAAGCTTGCGCAGGATACAGTAGCTTGGAGAGCTGCATCAAACCAGTCTCTGGATTGAAGACCACAACAACAACTACAACATCGACTGAAGGAAATATGTTTTTATTTACTAACCTCACTTTTTCCTATTTTTTACGTTTCCATTCCTCTCATCGGAGACTTTCTTCCTGCTCTCACTAGTGGTGATTCTTCTATACTTTTCCCCGGGTTCGATTCCCGGCGGGGTCAGGGATTTTCTCTCCCTCGTGATGACTGGGTGTAGTGTGATGTCCTAAGGTTAGTTAGGTTTAAGTAGTTCTAAGTTCTAGGGGACTGATGACCATAGATGTTAACTCCCATGGTGCTCAGAGCCATTTGAACCATTTTCTATACTTTTCTCCACGTTACAGAGCGGTTTTAACGACAACTGCTGTTAACTCCCAGTTCCCATGAACACTCGCGCCAGTCACGTGGCCAAATCGAATTTCATGACTGGAGGGTGTGGAGGTGGTCGATTTTGTTACCAATGTGTAAAGAAGTTGGACGATTTTGTAACATAGGCTGATATTCTACTGCTGAATTAACAATGTTCGGTCCGATTTTGAAACAAACTAACACCGTCATCAGATTACCTGTATTCTTAACTATAATAAACAATCAGAACCACAATTTAAAAGAAATGGAATTGTCCTTGTTCGTAACTAGGCTACTTATATCTTTCTGCTTGTTTTAGTGGTCGTTTGTACTTTGGTGATCATTGTTGCCACAACCGCGTCATGGTTACTTATACCAGTTTCGATGTGGGCATCCTCAAAGTGTTTAGGTCTATTTGTTGCCATCAGATCCAAACTATTGCCACCTTGGGAAGGGTTCCTATCTATCTGTTTTAGGTAGATTTCGAAGAAGGCATTTAGTAAAGTTTCACGGGATGTCTTATCACATCCGCCGCTAACAAAACTGTAGTTTTGTCAATTAACTTTTGGGTGATAAAAATCTCCACCGATGATTACAGTATGATTGGGGAACTTACGTGAAAGTGAACTGAGGTTTTCTCTGAAGTTTTCGGTTGCGTCAGGAGTAGGGTCCGGTGGGTGACAGAAGGTCCGATTATCATTTATACCCACACCTGATACTCAGCCTCACTCATGCAGCTTCAATTTCTGTCTCGGTGGATTTTTTTTTTTTTTTTGTCTTCTGGGACAAATACGTCAGCTCCATTTCCGATTTTCCTGTCATTTCGATATACATTTAAATTTGGCCCCAAAATCTTACCTAATGCTGTGGGCTGACGCAGCGACCCCTCACTCCTTGCCTGACAAAATTCGGGCCCAGTCATAACAAGGAAGGACAAATACGAGGTCTGTTCAAAAAATTCCGGAACTTTGCACACAAAATTTTTATACGCATACCCTTTACTTATTGTGCATGGTCTCATTCGAAATACTATCCTCCACAATTGATATATCGCTCGCAACATCGTTTACACATCCGGAAGCAGTCTTGGTACGCTTGTTGCTGGATCAGGCGAAGCGCCGTCTGCGAATTTTCAAAAGGAAATCTCGTCCGTCGTTGCAAATCTTCGACCTTTCAAAGGACTTTTCAACTTGGAAATAAATAAAAATGCCCGCAGCGGCCATATGATACTCTTAAGGAACATCTCGTTTTCATTTGCGCAGTCCAGAAGCTCTTCACAGATTATGAGACGAAGGTTTTTCTGGCCTTGACTCATAAGCCGTGGGACGAAGTTGGTGGTAACACGATGCATTCCAAGACATGACATGATCCGACTGAAATGCTACATTCTGCTGCAATCTCTTGGACAGCCTTCATTTGGCACGCACAATTTCGTTGATGTGACATGAGCGTCGTCGGTAGACGTAGAAGGGCGTCCTGAAAGAGAGTCACCTTTAAGTTCCGTCTGGCCACTTCTAAATGATGTGACTCATTCGTAACGTCGAGTACTGCCTAAGCACTCATCATCGTAGGCATCCTGCATTATTTGGTGTGTCTATGTAAAAGTTTTCTTGAGTTTCACGCAAAATTTAATGCAGACGCGATGCTCCTCCAACTCCGCCATCTAGAAATCCGCAAACTGAACAATATAACACTGAGCAATAACAGACATACAACAATGTAACTTCCGGCAGTTACACATCAAACACGCGTGTGCAGCGATGCCAGCTGCATTTCGCTGCAACTCACCATTAGGGTGAAACTGCGAATGTTCCTGAATTTTTCGAATAGAACTCGTAAATTATAAAAGCTCGTCGCTCCGAGTACTGTATTGTTGTCTTCTACTGCCATTGACGCCGGGAAGGACTACACGCCAAACAAGAGTTCGATATGGGCCAACCAGTAAAGCTACGATTTGCCACTTCACCCACTTGCTAGTAGACTACGAGCCGCTCGCTGCAAGACCTATTGATTCTGCGGCTCCAGCCGGGCGCACCAAGTGAGGCCCGCTTCCAGGGTGGCTAGATCCAGTTTCCAGGAGTGACCAGGTGTTCATAGTTTCGCAGCCTGCGCTCCAGCATGCCTAGCTACTGACCCTCTGCCAGAGTTGCAGCAGCGGTTGAAGCCAGACTCCCGTCCAATCGGACGTTGTAGCTGCTAGTTCGTCGAGTTCCCTTCCCAGGCCGACAGCAACGCACCGTTGCTGCCAACCGCATAGCCATATGCATTGCTGCGGCTGACTCTGCTGGTGAAGTCAATGCCTTCTACATCTACATCTACATTTATACTCCGCAAGCCACCCAACGGTGTGTGGCGGAGGGCACTTTACGTGCCACTGTCATTACCTCCCTTTCCTGTTCCAGTCGCGTATGGTTCGCGGGAAGAACGACTGTCTAAAAGCCTCCGTGCGCGCTCTAATCTCTCTAATTTTACATTCGTGATCTCCTCGGGAGGTATAAGTAGGGGGAAGCAATATATTCGATACCTCATCCAGAAACGCACCCTCTCGAAACCTGGCGAGCAAGCTACACCGCGATGCAGAGCGCCTCTCTTGCAGAGTCTGCCACTTGAGTTTATTAAACATCTCCGTAACACTATCACGGTTACCAAATAACCCTGTGACGAAACGCGCCGCTCTTCTTTGGATCTTCTCTATCTCCTCCGTCAGACCGATCTGGTACGGATCCCACACTGATGAGCAATACTCAAGTATAGGTCGAACGAGTGTTTTGTAAGCCACCTCCTTTGTTGATGGACTACATTTCATTTTCTAAGCACTCTCCCAATGAATCTCAACCTGGTACCCGCCTTACCAACAATTAATTTTATATGATCATTCCACTTCAAATCGTTCCGCACGCATACTCCCAGATATTTTACAGAAGTAACTGCTACCAGTGTTTGTTCCGCTATCATATAATCATACAATAAAGGATCCTTGTTTCTATGTATTCGCAATACATTACATTTGTCTATGTTAAGGGTCAGTTGCCACTCCCTGCACCAAGTGCCTATCCGCTGCAGATCTTCCTGCATTTCGCTACAATTTTCTAATGCTGCAACTTCTCTGTATACTACAGCATCATCCGCGAAAAGCCGCATGGAACTTCCGACACTATCTACTAGGTCATTTATATATATTGTGAAAAGCAATGGTCCCATAACACTCCCCTGTGGCACGCCAGAGGTTACTTTAACGTCTGTAGACGTCTCTCCATTGATAACAACATGCTGTGTTCTGTTTGCTATAAACTCTTCAATCCAGCCACACAGCTGGTCTGATATTCCGTAGGCTCTTACTTTGTTTATCAGGCGACAGTGCGGAAATGTATCGAACGCCTTCCGGAAGTCAAGAAAAATAGCATGTACCTGGGAGCCTGTATCTAATATTTTCTGGGTCTCATGAACAAATAAAGCGAGTTGGGTCTCACACGATCGCTGTTTCCGGAATCCATGTTGATTCCTACATAGTAGATTCTGGGTTTCCAAAAACGACATGATACTCGAGCAAAAGACATGTTCTAAAATTCTACAACAGATCGACGTCAGAGATATAGGTCTATAGTTTTGCGCATCTGCTCGACGACCCTTCTTGAAGACTGGGACTATCTGTGCTCTTTTCCAATCATTTGGAACCCTCCGTTCCTCTAGAGACTTGCGGTACACGGCTGTTAGAAGGGGGGCAAGCTCTTCCGCGTACTCTGTGTAGAATCGAATTGGTATCCCGTCAGGTCCAGTGGACTTTCCTCTATCGACACTTTCTTGGACACTTATTTCGATGTCAGCCATTTTTTCGTTTGTGCGAGGATTTAGAGAAGGAACTGCAGTGCTTTCTTCCTCTGTGAAACAGCTTTGGAAAAAGGTGTTTAGTATTTCAGCTTTACGCGTGTCATCCTCTGTTTCAATGCCATCATCATCCCGTAGTGTCTGGATATGCTGTTTCGAGCCACTTACTGATTTAACCTAAGACCAGAACTTCCTAGGATTTTCTGTCAAGTCGGTACATAGAATTTTACTTTCGAATTCACTGAACGCTTCACGCATAGCGCTCCTTACGCTAACTTTGACATCGTTTAGCTTCTGTTTGTCTGAGAGGTTTTGGCTGCGTTTAAACTTGGAGTGGAGCTCTCTTTGCTTTCGCAGTAATTTCCTAACTTTGTTGTTGTACCACGGTGGGTTTTTCCCGTCCCTCACAGTTTTACTTGGCACGTACCTTTCTAAAACGTATTCTACGATTGCCTTGAACTTTTTCCATAAACACTCAACACTGTCAGTGTCGGAACAGAAATTTTCGTTTTGATCTGTTAGGTAGTCTGAAATCTGCCTTTATTACTCTTGCTAAACAGATAAACCTTCCTCCCTTTTTTTATATTCCTATTAACTTCCATTTTCAGGGATGCTGCAACGGCCTTATGATCACTGATTCCCTGTTCTCTACATACAGAGTCGAAAAGTTCGGGTCTGTTTGTTGTCAGTAGGTCCAAGATGTTATCTCCACGAGTCGGTTCTCTGTTTGATTGCTTCAAGTCGCCACATTCACTACTGTACGAGTATCTTGTTAAATAAAGAATGTAGTTTCCATTTCAGCTTCTTTGATTCCACGACCACCGAGTTGATGCTGTTGCGCAACCCAGCTTCCTACATCCTTGTCATCCTGGCGAATAAACTGAGTCCACATCGTCCAAGCCTATCATAATATTATCCTTTTTGGTTCAATCCTGATTTTTACGTGTCTCGACAGGATGTAACCGCGAGTCGGATATGCAACAGCTAAATCGGTACAATACCGCCTAAAAGCAGGTAATCCTACTAGTGTTTTCATGCTTTCCCACTGTTAGATTTTATGACACCTTAATGGTCTGGTGATGAAGACATTGAACAGAGCTACCGTTATCGTTTGTTGACACCAAATTGCTTATCCGTTGACGGTGATGAGGGAAGGGAGCGGTGAATGCCCCTACAATGCATTTCAAACCACAATTGACTTTGTGGAAAATAATCAAGCATACTGTATCCATTTATGTCCTGAGAGCAAATATATTATTAATTAACGTCCAAGGAGCCTCGAGAGGCGAGAACTTTCATTTCTCGAACTTCCTCGTTGTGTTCATTACCCGAGAGTTATGTTGGAGGAAGTAATACAGGGTGATTCAAAAAGAATACCACAAATTTAAAAATGTGTATTTAATGAAGGAAACATAATATAACCTTCTGTTATACATCATTACAAAGAGTATTTAAAAAGGTTTTTTTTCACTAAAAAACAAGTTCAGAGATGTTCAATATGGCCCCCTCCAGAGACACGAGCAATATCAACCCGATACTCCAACTCGTTCCACACTCTCTGTAGCATATCAGGCGTAACAGTTTGGATAGCTGCTGTTATTCCTCGTTTCAAATCATCAATGGTGGCTGGGAGAGGTGGCCGAAACACGATATCCTTAACATACCCCATAATAAAAAATCGCAGGGGGTAAGATCAGGGCTTCTTGGAGGCCAGTGATGAAGTGCTCTGTCGCGGGCTGCCTGGCGGCCGATCCATCGCCTCGGGTAGTTACGGACAGATAAGTGCCAATGTGGTGGCGCTCCATCCAGTTGATTGTGGAATTTGCAGCTCTCTGCTAGCTCTGCGAGTCGATTTTCCTGGGCTGCGAACAAATGCTTGCTGGATGCGTGCTACATTTTCATCACTCGTTCTCGGCCGTCCAGAACTTTTCCCTTTGCACAAACACCCATTCTCTGTAAACTGTTTATACCAACGTTTAGTACACCACCTATCAGGAGGTTTAACACCATACTTCGTTCGAAATGCACGCTGAACAACTGTCGTCGATTCACTTCTGCCGTACTCAATAACACAAAAAGCTTTCTGTTGAGCGGTCGCCATCTTAGCATCAACTGACGCTGACGCCTAGTCAACAGCGCCTCAAGCGAACAAATGTACAACTAAATGAAACTTTATAGCTCCCTTAATTCGCCGACAGATAGTGCTTAGCTCCGCCTTTTGTCGTTGCAGAGTTTTAAATTCCTAAAGTTGTGGTATTATTTTTGAATCACCCAGTATATTGTCCGACTCTTCCTGAAAAGTGCTCTATCGAAGTTTCAATAGTTACCTCTGCGTAGTGCACAACGCATCTCTTGTAACGACTGCCAACAGAGTTTGTTGAGCATCTCGATAACGCCTCCGCGCCAACTAAACGATTCCGTTTAATCTCCTCTGCCTTTATTATGCCCGCCTGCTTAGCTGAGTGGTAACGTCCTTGCCTCCCATGCACTGGTCCCAGGTTCGATTCCCGGCCAGGTTGGAGATTTTCTCCACCCGGGGACTGGGGGTTGTGTTATTCTCATCATCATTTCATCCTTATCGGCCGCAAGTCGCAGACTTCCCGGCCAACAATGCCATACGATCATTTCATTTCAGCTCTGTTATCAGTCCTACCTGCTCAGGATCCCACATTGATGAACAGTATTCAAGAATCGGTGGAACAAGCGCTCTGTGAGCCACTTCCTTCGTGGAAGAGTTACATTTTCTTAAGATTCTTCATATGTGTCTCTGTCTGGCATCTGCTGCTCCAACTATTTGTATAAGGTGTCAATCCACTTAAGGTAGCACTGGATAGTTACTCTTGCATGTTCTGCAGTAGATACTGTTTCCAGCGGTTTGCCATCAACAATAGTTGATTTATTTTCCTATATATGCACAATATGTTACATGTATTTATTTTTAGTGCCAACTGCCACAGTCTGCACCATTCAACAAACCTCTGCAGGTCATTCTGCAAATCAATAGGCTTCTGTCGTTGCATCATCTACGAACAGTCCCAAGGAGCAAATGATGCTTTCTGTTAGATCATTTATAGACACTGTAAACAACAGCGGGCCCATCAAATTTCTTTGGGGTACTCCAGAAAATACCTTTTCATCTGTCAATTCCGTTGAGCTCTATCTACAAGAAATCTTGAGCCCAGTCGCAAATCTGGTTCGATACTCGATAAGCTCCTTCTTCTTCACTAAACGGCGGTGCAGGACATAGTCAAAATCCTTCCTGAGGTCAAAGAAAGCAGCAATAACCTGAGAGCCGTTGTCAGCGCTATGGTTGGCTGGTTGATTTGGGGGGGGGGGGGGGAGGGAGGAGATTAAACAGCGACGTCATCAGTCACATCGGATTAGGGGAGGGTGGTGAAGGAAATCGGGCGTTCCCTTTCAAAGAAATCATCCAGGTGCTTGCCTGAAGCGATTTAAGGAAATCACGGAAAACCTAAATCAGGATGGCCATGCGCGGGTTTCAACCGTCCTCTTCCCGAATGCGTGACCAGTGTGCTAAGCACTGCACTACCTCACTCTGTTAGCGCTATGGATGTCATGGAGGAACAGAGAGATGAGTTTCGCAATGTCTCTGATACCACAATTCCTAATGATTTTTATAGAGGAGATTTCGCTCTCCAAAATCGTCGTAATTCCTGAGCATAAAACATGTTCCATAATTCTACAACAGAGTGACGTCAACGATGTAGTTCTATTAATTGTGTGCACCTGTCCCGCGGCACTTCTTGGCAACGGGAATGACCTACGCTGTTTGCAAGTCGCAAGGTAACTGTCATTACTCTAGCGATCTACAATAAATTTCTTCTAGAAGCAGAGCAAGTTCTTTCGCAAATCTCTGTATAATCTTAAAGGTATCTCATCTGGTCCGGATGCTATTTCACTCCTAAGCGATTGTTGCTACTTTTCCATTCCCCAATCGACTATCCTAATATCTGCCGTTTCGAAGTTAGTGAAATGACTGAAAGGAGGGACTGCGTTAAGATCTTCCACGGTGAAAAAATTTCGGAAGACCGAGTTCAGTATTTCAGGCTTTTATCTGTTATTTATCTTTTCGGTGCCAGTATGGTCTCTAAGAGACTGAATAGATGGTTTCGAACCGGCTACTGATTTTAGATCAGACCAAAACTTCTTACGGATTTTACTCATATCGAATGACAAAATTTTACATTCGTGGTCATTGACCGCTTCACTCATTGCACTCGTTACGCTGATTTTCAATTCGTTCAGCTTTTGTGTGTCAACTAGGTTTTGACTTATCTTGAATTTGCGATGGAGCTTTACACGTTTACGGAATGGTTTTCTAACGCGGCTATTAAAGCGCGGTGGGTCCCATCTCTTAGGAACTTGCTCTTAACATACTTGTTTAAGGGATACTGAATTATGCTTCCCATTTTTTTTATTTTTGCTCCACATCTCCGTCCTCATCAGTGAGTATTTGATGCTGTAGGGAAAGAAGGGTAATATACAGTACGTACAACGGACAAGAGTGAACAATGAGAGAGGTGCTCGGATGAAGAAGGCGCAATGACTAAAATAAAAGAAAGACTAAACAGTAGAATTAAAATTCAAGGTGGAAGGATATCAATAAGATTCGCTGATGAAATTTCTATCCTCAGTGAAAGTGAAGAAGAATTACAGGATTTGCTGAATGGAATAAACATTCTAATGATTATGTAATATGGGTGGAGAATAAATCGAAGAAAAACGAAAGTAATGAGAAGTAAAAGAAATGGGAACAGCGATAAACTTAACATCGGGATTGGGGATCACGAAGTAGACTAAGTTAAAGAATTCTGCTTCGTAGGCAACAAAATAACTGATTAGGGATCTAGAAAGGAAGATATTGAAAGCAGACTAGCAGTGACAAAACGCGCAGTCTTGGCCAGGAGAAGGCTACTAGCTTCAAACATAGGCCTTAATTTGAGGAATCACAGCATTGTATGGTAGTGGATTGCGAGAAAACCGGAAAAGAAGAGAATCGAAGTACACTCCTGGAAATGGAAAAAAGAACACATTGACACCGGTGTGTCAGACCCACCATACTTCCTCCGGACACTGCGAGAGGGCTGTACAAGCAATGATCACACGCACGGCACAGCGGACACACCAGGAACCGCGGTGTTGGCCGTCGAATGGCGCTAGCTGCGCAGCATTTGTGCACCGCCGCCGTCAGTGTCAGCCAGTTTTCCGTGGCATACGGAGCTCCATCGCAGTCTTTAACACTGGTAGCATGCCGCGACAGCGTGGACGTGAACCGTATGTGCAGTTGACGGACTTTGAGCGAGGGCGTATAGTGGGCATGCGGGAGGCCGGGTGGACGTACCGCCGAATTGCTCAACACGTGGGGCGTGAGGTCTCCACAGTACATCGATGTTGTCGCCAGTGGTCGGCGGAAGGTGCACGTGCCCGTCGACCTGGGACCGGACCGCAGCGACGCACGGATGCACGCCAAGACCGTAGGATCCTACGCAGTGCCGTAGGGGACCGCACCGCCACTTCCCAGCAAATTAGGGACACTGTTGCTCCTGGGGTATCGGCGAGGACCATTCGCAACCGTCTCCATGAAGCTGGGCTACGGTCCCGCACACCGTTAGCCCGTCTTCCGCTCACGCCCCAACATCGTGCAGCCCGCCTCCAGTGGCGTCGCGACAGGCGTGAATGGAGGGACGAATGGAGACGTGTCGTCTTCAGCGATGAGAGTTGCTTCTGCCTTGGTGCCAATGATGGTCGTATGCGTGTTTGGCGCCGTGCAGGTGAGCGCCACAATCAGGACTGCATACGACCGAGGCACACAGGGCCAACAGCAGGCATCATGGTGTGGGGAGTGATCTCCTACACTGGCCGTACACCACTGGTGATCGTCGAGGGGACACTGAATAGTGCACGGTACATCCAAACCGTCATCGAACCCATCGTTCTACCATTCCTAGACCGGCAAGGGAACTTGCTGTTCCAACAGGACAATGCACGTCCGCATGTATCCCGTGCCACCCAACGTGCTCTAGAAGGTGTAAGTCAACTACCCTGGCCAGCAAGATCTCCGGATCTGTCCCCCATTGAGCATGTTTGGGACTGGATGAAGCGTCGTCTCACGCGGTCTGCACGTCCAGCACGAACGCTGGTCCAACTGAGGCGCCAGGTGGAAATGGCATGGCAAGCCGTTCCACAGGACTACATTCAGCATCTCTACGATCGTCTCCATGGGAGAATAGCAGCCTGCATTGCTGCGAAAGGTGGATATACACTGTACTAGTGCCGACATTGTGCATGCTCTGTTGCCTGTGTCTATGTGCCTGTGGTTCTGTCAGTGTGATCATGTGATGTATCTGACCCCAGGAATGTGTCAATAAAGTTTCCCCTTCCTGGGACAATGAATTCACGGTGTTCTTATTTCAATTTCCAGGAGTGTATTTGAAATGTGGCTCTACAAAAGAATTTTGAAAATCAGGTTTGACAAGAGGATGGTACAGGTTTATAGGAAAACAGACATTTGAACACATCCAGTTAATAACTCGTGACATAAGTTTGAAGTGCTACTCTAAGATAAAGAGGCTGGCAGAGGAGAAGAAATTATTGCTGGCTGCATCAAACCAGTGAGAAAACTGATGACTCAGAGACTCAAACGCTCTGCAATTTGTATTTTGTCACTTTTGGCAAGCAAAAATATCGTTCAACCTTTCTTAATCTGTTGCCTTTGCTTACGTCTTTGTCCTGCAGTGTTTGCAGGGTCGGCGTAGTTAAGATCTGATTTGGCAATGTTAATATGAGGGGGTGGCCGGATGCTCTTCCCGCCGCCACCTCGTATCCCCGGGATAGAAATAGTGTACCCCAGCTCTCTGCATGTAGTGTAAATCAGGAAAGAGTGTTCGTTAAATGTCAGTGAGTAGTGTAACTGAAGTGGGACGTGGGGACCAGCCTGGTATTCACCTAGTGGGATGTGGAAAACTGCCTAAAAACCACATCCAGGCTGCCCAGCACACCAGCCCTCGTGCTTAACCCGCTGGGCGGATTCGACCTGGGGCCGACACGCGCTTACCCGACTCCAGAAAGCAGCGCGTTAGTGCTCTCGGCTAACATGGCGGGTCATCTTTCTACCTTTCTTAATATTCCTTATAATACCCATAGCCATAGCTGCTATGACAGCCTTATGCTCACTGATACCCTCCTCTGCATTAACTAACTCGACTAGTTCAGGCCTGTTTGATACTAGAATGTCTAAGACGTTACCTTCACGAAATTGTTCTCCAGTTATCAGTTCAAATTAATTTTGGGACAAGACACTCAGAATAATGTCACACGAATCCCTGTCTCTACCACCAGTTTTGATACCATCACATTGTCAATCCATACGTGGCTAGTTGATTTCGCATTCCAGTTCCAGTTCTTTACCGACACAAATTCAACGCCACCGTTGACGATTAACCTATCGTCACGAAAAATTTTCCAATCTGAACTTAGGTTTCATCTATCTCTCTTTTACTAATACTATCTGGGCGTTATAGCTTTCAACTAGCGATATTAAAACTGGGTCCTCACCTTGGATGCTCCTGCGGTTACTAATATTATTTTAATCGTTTCTGTATCGAATCTCTGTGGACGAGCATTTTCTGAGAACGTAGTGGCTGACGTAAGCTCGATTTAGCCAGGCAGTTAGTCTCTGATACCAAGGTAGGTTTTTGTAACCTACAAAATCCCCATGTTCACGTCGCACGTACTCTGCTACCATAGAAGTCGCTTCCTGCGTGCAGTACAAGCCTCACCTATTGGGGGGAACCCTCCAGTTCTCCAATTGACAGCGGAGGCCGCTAAATTCGCATCCGATACCGTCATAGAGCCGTCTCAGATTCTCGTTTAGGCCCTCCAGTCTGTTGCAAACCAGAGGACCGCGATCGACCTTGGGTACGATACGACAAATAGCTTAGTTTGCACCCCACATGCGATGGTAGTTGCCTCCACCAAGTCATGCGTGTGCGGAAAGGAGCCGATGATGGCCTCAGAACCGAAGCGGCAGGTGTCACCTGTGCCGACATGTACCATTACTTGTATCCGGTTGCACCCAGTGAGCTCGATGCACACTGGCATTCTTTCCCGCACCGAATACTATTTCTCTGAGGGATCCATCACCTGCCCAACAATGTAACTCCCAATGACTAGCATACCCGTGAGTGGCTCGCCTTCCGGCTGCACTTGTCTGAACTGGGCAGCCAAACCGGCCGCTGTCACAGCGGGAGAGGCATCCTGTGGTGACTCAGAAGTGGCTAGCACCTCGTATCCCTCTCGGGTGAGAACGGATCAGTCAGAAAGAAGCAGCGACAACCAGATCACCGATTCATACGACACCAAAGGTTTCACATGTCTCGTCAACGGTGCGCCCCGATGTCACCGCAGTTTGAGTATTAGCAGAAGCCTGTCGGCTGTAGTCAAGACAGTTTCCAGCTGTTTATGGATGGCAGCCAGATCTCATGTGTCCAGTGACAACCAACATGATCCGTAGCCACATTTTACTGTTTAAAAAATTGAAATAAGATCTCACAGAATGACAGACCAGTCAGATTAACTTGGAAAGTACTAGCAGACCCCGCAAAAGAGAGAACTGCTCACTACGGCGGTAATGAGCTTGGATTGGATTGGATTGGATTGTTTGGGGGAAGAGACCAAACTGCGAGGTCATCGGTCTCATCGGATTAGGGAAGGATGGGGAAGGAAGTCGGCCGTGCCCTTTCAAAGGAACCATCCCAGCATTTGCCTGGACCGATTTAGGGAAATCACGGAAAACCTAAATCAGGATGGCCGGACGCGGGATTGAACCGTCGTCCTCCCGAATGCGAGTCCAGTGTGCTACCACTGCGCCACCTCGCTCGGTTATGAGCTTGGAATATACGCACATTATAACGAGTCGAATAAACAAACACAAAAAAGTGGTCTGCGGCTTTCTCATTATAGTCTGAGACCGCAAGAACCGTAAGTTCTAAGAAAGATGTAAATGTCTCCACCGAAAATGGATGTATCAACAATTACTTTTTACTAGAAACTCTGCTTACCCAAAAGCTACTGCACGAAATAAAAACGCAGACTCCAATGCAATGACCTACACTATTTGCTGTGAAGAAACACGATATTTAGACAGACGAGACTTGGTGCTTCTGATGGCGAAAAATTACACGAGGAATCTGCGTCAAACAAGAATATGTTCCATGATTTACGCAAAAACAACAGAGATGAACTGCCACAAAACTGACCCCCGAAGAGGTTCATTTGCGGAAGACAGTAGAGATTGTTCTCTAGACTCTAGAGAATGAGTCGGCGACCACAGAAAACCGGCTCATGGAAGTGTACCTCATGGCATGATCGAGCCCGAAAGGAACGTGTTAGCGGTACAAGCATCGGGGAGTATGAGAGAGAGAGAGAGAGAGAGAGAGAGAGAGAGAGAGAGAGGGGCGTCAACGCGCAGTTCTGGGCCCAGCCGCGCCCGAAACACCACGTGACTCCCCTTGCGCCATCCCACTGGTCGACAAATGTCGAACAAAATTCATCAAAGAGATACCTTGTTCAGCATCCCTGAGTGTGAGAGCTCTAACATGTCAGCATCTCACCGTGGGCGGGTACTCTGCTTCCAACTGAGTTACGATGTCTCAGTACAAAGAAAAATATTATTTTTCAAAAATTGTAACATTCATTTCCTCTAGGCGGATGGGGGAGCGGACACCTGAACACCAATCTTCTTTGTAAGTGCAGAACGTATTCGTGAATTTTGTTAAGATACCCTTACACCTAGCATTTAAACGGTTAATCGCTTCTTGTAGTGGACGTTTCTGAAAATAAACAGATTCTTCTTCCTTAGTTTCTTATTGCATACTGGTCAGTGTGGTTGCCCTCCGGTATCGTAAGTTATTGGATTCCACATTTTCTCGGATTTCATATTTTCTGTTCCTCATTTTCTGCTATGCACAGGCTTCGTTTCACATGGACTTGCGTTCTATCGAGGGCTCATTCTGACTGAGCAGATGAATAAAAGGGACGCCCCCTTAGGTTCCTGCACCTTGACAGTCAACCAAAGAACTTCTCTGGTAGCGCCAGTTATCATTACAGGGGTGGATGCTTTCAAAATCGAGATATGCGCTGTGTCAGAATTTGGGGGAATGTGCTCCTTCCCCGGATTTCCTCATGTCTGTGATGTAATTTTGTCATCAGAATGGTGATTTGCTTCATCGAGTTTGATGGTGTACGACTGGAAATCTACCCTGCCTTGATAATGACATAGGAGATTGTCCTCCAGTAGGACATCATAATCAGGCATTTTCTGTCTTATCACCTCTGTCATGCAGTATGTGATGAAAAGTATCAGGACACCCCCAAAACATGTTGTTGTTGTCTTCAGTCCTGAGACTGGTTTGATGCAGCTCTCCATGCTACTTTATCCTGTGCAAGCTTCTTCATCTCCCAGTACTTACTGCAACCTACATGCTTCTGAACTGCTTAGTGTATTCATCTCTTGGTCTCCCTCTACGATTATTACCCTCCACGCTGCCCTCCAATGCTAAATTTGTGATCCCTTGATGCCTCAGAACATGTCCTACCAACCAGTCCCACCTTCTTGTCAAGTTGTGCCACAAACTCCTCTTCTTCGCAATTCTATTCAATACCTCCTCA
This sequence comes from Schistocerca serialis cubense, assembly GCF_023864345.2. Classification (NCBI taxonomy): domain Eukaryota; kingdom Metazoa; phylum Arthropoda; class Insecta; order Orthoptera; family Acrididae; genus Schistocerca; species Schistocerca serialis. The sequence goes on along the minus strand of NC_064645.1, from coordinate 586,042,168 downwards.
TTAGTTATGTGATCTACCCATCTAGTCTTCAGCATTCTTCTGTAGCACCACTTTTCGAAAGCTTCTATTCTCTCCGTGTCCAAACTATTTATCGTCCATGTTTCACTTCCATACATGGCTACACTCAATACAAATACTTTCAGAAACGACTTCCTGACACTTAAATCTATACTCGATGTAAACAAATTTCTCTTCTTCAGAAACGCTTTCCTTGCCATTGCCAGTCTACATTTTTTATCCTCTCTACTTTGACAATCATCAGTTATTTTGCTCCCCAAATAGCAAAACTCCTTTACTGCTTCAAGTGTCTCAGTTTCTAATCTAATTCCCTCAGCATCACCCTACTTAATTCGAATACATTCAATTATCCTCATTTTGCTTTTGTTGATGTTGATCTTATATCCTCCTTTCAAGACACTGTCAATTCCGTTCAACTGCTCTTCCAAGTCCTTTGCTGTCTCTGACAGAATTTTAATGTCATCGGCGAACCTCAACGTTTTTATTTCTTCTTCATGGACTTTAATACCCACTCCGAATTTTTTTGTTTCCTTTACTGCTTGCTCAATATACAGATTGAATAACATCGGGGACAGACTACAACCCTGTCTCACTCCCTTCCCAACCGCTGCTTCCCTTTCATGCCTCTCGACTCTTATAACTGCCATCTGGTTTCTGTACAAATTGTAAATAGCCTTTCGCTCCCTCTATTTTACCCCTGCCACCTTTAGAATTTGAAAGAGAGTATTCCAGTCAACATTGTCAAAAGCTTTCTCTAAGTCTACAAATGCTAGAAATGTAGGTTTGCCTTTCCTTAATCTATTTTCTAAGATAAGTCGTAGGGTCAATATTGCCTCACGTGTTCCAACATTTCTGCGGAATCCAAACTGGTCTTCGCCGAGGTCGGCTTCTACCAGTTTTTCCATTCGTCTGTAATGTATTTTGCAGCTGTGACTTATTAAACTGATAGTTCGGTAATTTTCACATGTGTCAACACCTGCTTTCTTTGGGATTGGAATTATTATATTCTTCTTGAAGTCTGAGGGTATTTCGCCTGTCTCATACTTCTTGCTCACCAGATGGTAGAGTTTTGTCAGGTCTGGCTCTCCCAAGGCCGTCAGTAGTTCCAATGGAATGTTGTCCACTCCCGGGGCCTTGTTTCGACTCAGGTCTTTCAGTGCTCTGTCAAACTCTTCACGCAGTGTTGTATTTCCCATTTCATCTTCATCTACATCCTCTTCCATTTCCATAATATAGTCCTCAAGTACATCCCCTTGTATGGACCCTCTATATACTCCTTCCTCCTTTCTGCCTTCCCTCCTTTGCTTAGAACTGGGTTTCCATCTGAACTCTTGATATTCATACAAGTGGCCCTCTTTTCTCCAAAGGTCTCTTTAATTTTCCTGTAGGCAGTATCTATCTTACCTCTAGTGAGATAAGCCTCTACATCCTTACATTTGTCCTCTAGCCATCCCTGCTTAGCCATTTTGCATTTCCTGTCGATCTCATTTTTGAGACGTTTGTATTCCCTTTTGCCTGCTTCATTTACCGCGTTTCTATATTTTTTCCTTCCCTCGTATTTTTACCTACTTGATCCTCTGCTGCCTTCACTACTTCATTCCTCAGAGCTACCCATTCTTCTTCTACTGTATTTCTTTCCCCCATTCCTGTCAATTGTTCCCTTATGCTCTCCCTGAAACTCTGTAGAACCTCTAGTTTAGTCAGTTTATCCAGGTCCCATCTCCTTAAATTACCACCTTTTTGCAGTTTCTTCAGTTTTAATCTACAGTTCATAACCAGTAGATTGTGGTCAGAGTCCACATCTGCGCCTGGAAATGTCTTACAATTTAAAACCTGGTTCCTAAATCTCTGTCTTACCATTATATGATCTATCTGATACCTTCCAGTATCTCCAGGATTATTCCATGTATACAACCTTCTTTTATGATTCTTGAACCAAGTGTTAGCTATGATGAGGTTATGCTCTGTGCAAAATTCTACCAGACGGCTTCCTCTTTCATTTCTCTCCCCCAATCCATATTCACCCACTGTGTTTCCTTCTCTCCGTTTTCCTGCTCTCGGATTCCGGTCACCCATGTCTATTAAATTTTCGTCTCCCTTGACTACCTGAATAATTTCTTTTATCGCATCATACATTTCATCAATTTCTTCATCATCTGCAGAGCTAGTTGGCATATAAACTTGTACTACTGTAGTAGGCATGGGCTTCGTGTCTATCTTGGCTACAATAATGCGTTCACTATGCTGTTGGTAGTAGTTTACCCGCACTCCTATTTTTTTATTCATTATTAAACCTACTCCTGCATTACCCCTATTTGATTTTGTATTTATAGCCCTGTATTCACCTGACCAAAAGTCTTCTTCCTCCTGCCACCGAACTTCACTAATTGCCACTATATCTAACTTCAACCTATCCATTTCCCTTTTTAAATTTTCTAACCTACCTGCCCGATTAAGGGATCTGACATTCCACTCTCCGATCCGTAGAACGCCAGTTTTCTTTCTCCTGATAACGATGTCCTCTTGAGCAGTCCCCGCCCGGAGATCCGAATGGGGGACTATTTTACCTCCGGAATATTTTGCCCAAGAGGACGCCATCATTATTAACCATACAGTAAAGATGCATGCCCTCGCCGGCGGTGGTGACCGAGCGGTTCTAGGCGCTACAGTCTGGAACCGCGCGACCGCTACGGTCGTAGGTTCGAATCCTGCCTCGGGCATGGATATGTGTGATGCCCTTAGGTTAGTTAGGTTTAAGTAGTTCTAGGTTCCAGGGGACTGATGACCTTAGAAGTTAAATCCCATAGTGCTCAGAGCCATTTGAATTTTTTTTTGCATGCCCTCGGGAAAAATTACGGCTGTAGTTTCCCTTTACTTTCAGCCGTTCGCAGTACCAGCACAGCAAGGCCGTTTTGGTTAGTGTTGCAAGGCCAGATCAGTCAATCACACAGACTGTTGCCCCTGCAACTACTGAAAAGGCTGCTGCCCCTCTTCAGGAACCACACGTTTGTCTGGCCTCTCAACAGATAGCCCTCCGTTGTGGTTGCACCTACAGTACGGCCATCTGTATCGCTGAGGCACGCAAGCCTCCCCACCAACGGCAAGGTCCATGTTTCATGGGAGTAGGCCCCAAAACATAATGTTTTTCATATTAGGTGCATTGTACTGCCACCTACTGTCAGGTAATCCATATCAGCGACCCCAGTAGTCATTAAACATCGTGAGAGAGCAGAATGGGGCACTCCGCGGTACTTACGGACTTCCACTGTGGTCAGGTGATTGGGTGTCACATGTGTCACACGTCTGTACGAGAGATTTCCACACTCACCAACATCCCTAGGTCCATTGATAGTGGAGTGGAAACGTGAAGGTACACGTACAGCACAAAAGCGAAAAGGCCAACAGTGCAAGAGCGTCGTAATGCGTAACATCCAGACATCTATCCACACCACCACACAGGAATTCCAAACTGCATCAGGACCCACTGCAAGTACTATGACAGTTAGGTGGGAGGTGAGAAAACTAGTATTTCTTGGTCGGGCGGCTGATCATAAGCCACACATCATGCCGGTAATTGCCAAACGACGGCTCGCTTGGTGTAAGGAGTGTAAACATTAGACGATTTAACAGTGGGAAAACGTTGTGTGGAGTGATGAATCACGGTACACTATGTGGCGATCCGATGGCAGGGTGTGGGTGTGGCAAACGCCCGATGAACGTCATGTGCCAGCGTGTGTATTGCCAACAGTAAAACTGAGAGGTGGTGGTGTTATGGTGTGGTCGTGTTTTTCATGGAGGGGTCTTGCACCCCTTGTTATTTTGCGTGGCACTATCGAGGCACAGGCCTACATTGAAGTTTTAAGCACCTTCTTGCTTCGCACTGTTGAAGAGCAATTCGGGGGCGGCGATTGCATCTTTCAAGAAGATCGAGTACCTGTTCATGATGCACGGCGTGTGGCGGAGTGGTTACACGACAATAACATCCCTGTAATGAATTGGTCTGCAGAGTGTCCTGACCTGAATCCTATACAACACCTTTGGGATGGTTTGGAACGCTGACTTCGTGCCAGGTCTCACCGACCGACAATGATACCTCTCCTCAGTGCAGCAATGCCATTCCCCAATAACCCTTGCAGCACCTGATTGAACGTATGCCCGAAAGAGAGCAACCTGTCATCAGGCAACCAGTTGGGCAACATCATACTGAATTCTAGCATTATCGCTGTAGGGCGCCACGGACTTGCAAGTAATTTTCAACCTAGTGTCCGCATACTTTTGAGCACATAGTGTAGGTGGTGTCACTGTTTTTCAGCTTAACTGAACACACACTTGCAGTATTTATAACTTCAGTACCCGAACAACAATACGACATGGGGGCGGTTTTAATGACCGCTTGTCGCCAGGAGGAGGAAACACTGTCTTATCTGGACGCCAATGTCCAGCAAAACTCGGGCCGGTTTTCCCCGCATTTCTCCTCTCACAGTCACGTTCTCCACCCTCTTCAAACCACAGCAATTTAGTTTACAGAGGGCGGGATTGGATCGCTGGGCCCGCTCCCCTGCTGTTTCCCTTATTAGAACGCATATTTCTCCGGCTACGAATGAACCGCCACGACCACGGAATGATTTGTTGGGATTGTGTGGGCTGTGCATTCCTAAATGCCCAAACCAAAGGCAGTTAGAACAATACGGCGGTGAACATGTATCACTCGTGTGACCAGCGACCGGTGCGCTTGCATCGGCCACAAACTGATTCATTAGCAAACACGCAGTGCGGTTTACTGTTACCCGCTGGAGCGACAAAGAGGCGTCTGGCTTTTCCACATCATAGTGCCAGGTGGAATGCCTCATGGAATGAGATGACGGAGGCTGCCATAGCTTATCGGCCAATTTGCGGGTTGATGCTGTGAATGAAAACGTTAACTGTGCACGCCTCAGTTTCTTCAAGGAGTTTCCCGACCAAGGCTATAAGCAATGCATCAGACTGTTCTTACGTGATCTGCAAATTGTACACAGTCTTCCTCTCAGCTCTATCTGAGGGTGGAAAGTTTGTCACAGCAGTAACTAACATCACGCTTGTAGTAATACCGCTTTTACTGGCAATAGTGTGCGGGGTAGGCGAGGCAGTAGCCAAGCAAATTTCAGCTCCTCAAACTTCACCAACGATAACTTGACCATTGAAAGCTTCCTTTGCTGTAGCAGTTTGGGCTGCTTGCCTTCGCATTTCAGCGTTTTACTCTTGCAAATCTATAACTTTGATCACGGTATCCTTAAGTCTTTGGTGCAAGGAATCAACAAGTTCTTAATCCTCATTGTCTGAGGTTTCACCTCTAGGTTTCTACAGGCTCGGTTACAACAAATACAGTAAATAATTGTGATAAAAATGTCACAGGAAATTAAAGAAACGCTCCAGGGTGAACGTTCTCTACTCCTTTAAGCTGCTGGGCGGCACCTACATTCGCCGGAAGGTCATTGGCAGGATGTGAAGGCAGAGTCTACTGACACATTAAGTGACAGCAGTGACGACACAACGGCGGCGGCGTCTCGTGGCGGCGCAAACTGCATGGATTCTGGGACGGCCTGGGGTGGCCGTGAGGTGACGACGACATGTGTATTGAGACCCGTACCCTGACGACGATAGCAGGAACAGTTAGAACGGGTGTCCAACGCTCCGCGGCGTCAGGCATTACGCGCATAGGCAGCGACCGGCTGCGAGTTGAACATAGACAGCCGGCCGATGTGGCCGAGCGGTTCTAGGCGCGAACTGCTACGGTCGCAGGTTCGAATCCTGCCTCGGGCATGGATGTGTGTGATGTCCTTAGGTTAGGTAGGTTTAAGTAGTTCTAAGTTCTAGGGGACTGAAGACCTCCGAAGTTAAGTCCCGTAGTGCTCACAGCCATTTGAACCATTTGAACATAGACAATGGAGGAAACAACAAATCGTGAAATCCTCGTTTTATTACAGCAGGTCTAGATTTCAACTATTACGTAATCTCCAGCGCACATAGCAGTTGGTGACATTAGTTCATTGTTTGAACAAAACTTACGTTAGCCTCCTGTGTGCTTTACACCAATCAGCATTGTTTTTTATGCGACACTTTGAACGAATGTCACCTGTTGTTATATGGACTGAGGATGATTATGTAATAGTTGAAATCGAGACTTGCTATAATAAAATGACGGATTTCACGATCTATTGCTGTTCTTTCCCTCACTGTCTAACCTATACTGCCACTTTTAGACGTAGTGGCTCCATGATTCATTTCCATACTAGGTTTAGAGGATGCCGGAAAAGAAAGGAATGACCTACTTGCGATGTGATGTTAAGGAAGAGTGTTGCAAATGAAATCGAATGTAAGAAATAAGGAATTTTCTGCAGAGAATCGGAATAAAGAAATATGGTGAAAACTCAGAAAAATAATGGGGGACTGGACGATAGGCCATGTGTTAAGACATCAGGTAATAACTTCCACAGCTTGTTAGAGGGAGCATTATAGGACAAAAATAGTAGCAGAAATGTATTAAAATATAATCCGACCAAATGTACAAGGGAGGTTTGAAAAGTTCTTGGTACGAATAGAAAAAAAAGTAGTTATATCACTGAAACTTTTTTTATTTTTCAGTGTAGCCTCCTTGCAGATTAATGCACTTGGTCCAACGATGTTCCAGTGCCTTGATCCCAGCTCCCAAATGAGTTTCCCCCAGACCTGTAAAATAGTTGTCAACTCCGGCTATCAATTCCTCGTTTGAAGTTTATTCTTCGTCCACCAAGAAAAATTTTCAGTTTTGAAAGAGGTGGGAGTGTGACGGAACACAATTCATACCTTAGTTCGTGTAATTTTGCCATGCCGATGGCACATGTTTTGATCCTGCGTCGAGAGTCACGGCACCCATCTTTGAGGTAATTGTTTGATTTCTAACTCTTCAGTTAAAAAGTGATATACCCTTTCAGATGACATCTGGCAAGCGTGAGCAATTTCACGCACTTTCAATCGGCGATTTCCATGACCATTTTGTGCACGTTTGCAATGATTTCTGGAGTAGTGACACATCTTGGCCGACTACTGCGCCGATCATTATCTATGCTCTCCCGACCAAGTTTAAATTCATTTGTCCACTTGGCAACAGCTGAATATGAAGGAGTAAGGTCCCCCAGTGTATTCTTGATATCGGCATGAATGTCCTTTGCATTCATACCTTTCTTTGCGAAGTACTTAATCACTTCTCGATCTCGATTCTTTCCCCTTCGCAAATCACTAAGCAGGCACAACATAGCCACGTCACCGCCACGGGTCTCTTATAAGAGCACGACGTGGCACGTGTTTACAGCCAACAGTCCAATAAGTATCACGTAAACAACTCGCCCTAGCGCTGACCCCTTGTGGTGATTCCGAGAACTTTTCAGACCACCGTCGTATCTGGACGCTCTTATCCCATCACTAGGTATCACGAGAGTCAACGCACCAGTATTAAAGGGAGCGAGGAATATTGTATTGCCAGTAGATATGTAGTGACAGCAGAACGGGTCAACGGGATAGTTCAGTAACCTTACGCATAGAATGGCCATTGTATATTACCTAAGTAACAAATCCGCCATGGACATTTCAGTACTAAAACTGCAAACTCGACTGCTCAAGAAACCCAGGCATCCCTCATGTACTGACGAAGAGGGGCTGCCGAGCATTGGGGAGGATCGTTGCAAAAAATCGCATGAAATCTACGGTAGGAAACGCTCTTCCAAAGTGCTACCAGTAGTCTAGCTACAGCAATGTCTGTGTATAGGGATTTAAAAATAATGGATTAAAATGGTCAAGCGCGTCTTCGTAAGCCACACACTCCTGCTGTCAGTGATAAACGAAGCTTGATACGGTGTAAAGAGTGACGAAACCGGGCGGTGGATAACTGCAAACGAGTGATTCAAGGCATTCCGACGTAAGGGTCTGCGTTTGGTGAATGTTTGGGGAACGTTATCCATCAGTATGTATAACGTCAAATACGGAGGACGTGGATATGACTGTCTCCACTCACAATAAAAAAAAAAATGGTTCAAATGGCTCTGAGCGCTAAGGGACTTAACATCTGAGGTCCTCAGTCCCCTAGAATTTAGAACTACTTAAACCTAACTAACCTAAGGACAACACACACATCCATGCCCGAGGCTGGACTCGAACTTGCGACCGTAGCGGTCCCGCGGTACCTGACTGAAGCGCCTAGAACCGCTCGACCACTGCGGCCGGCCCACTCACAATAACAAGAATACTTTCCAAATATACAGAAAACCCTCTACCAGTGATGTTACCATTAACAATACCTCATGCCACCCGAATCAACATAAAACTGCTCTCTTCAGGTAATCTGTAACCCATATGATCCGCACCCATATCAGTGAAGAAGATGCATGTTACGAAATGAACATACTTAAATATATAGCCCAAAATAATGGTTATAATGCCTCTTTGATAACTACTCTGGTTGGAAAAATCCAGGACAAAGTCAAGCAAGCACCATCACCTTTACAAACTAAGAAAGAAATTTCCTAAATTTGTCTGTCTCTCATTCCTTCGCAAAGTGTCATATAATCTTGCAAATCTTTTCATACCACACAACATCAAAATATCCTCCGATGCTATCAATAAACTACAAAATAAAACTGTTCACAATAATAAATCCAGTGGAGACTGGTATAAAAATTGTAGCGTATACAATTCACATGCTCCTGTTCTTGCTTCTACATAGGTCAAACAGGGAGAAATTTTGCAATCCGCTGCAAACAACGTGTGGATGACCTTCGACTCAAACACTTCAATAAGTCCGGTTTTGCATGACGTATTGCTTTTCATGAATACTCTGTTGGTGATATCACTGACAATCTTCCTGTGCTGAGAAACAAATACAGATGGACCTCCTTAAACAATTAGAGATTTACATCCACAAACTAAAATGACCTCAAAAAATCCTGTATGAACGAACTGAATCAACACAAAACCTTTTCTTCCAGAATTTACATGATATGCTGGCATAAAAAAATTGACAGTAATAACACACATTCATCTTCCTGCATAATTCTTGTTCTTCCAGTCATGTAACAACTATTGTATTCTGTAACTTAAAAAAGGTTTTTAATTATGTATGAAATATTCTAGTCTATCTGTTTACCTGTTGCCAATATAAAAACACTGAAATGTAATATCTGTACTAGTAATATTTATACTATAATACAACGTATCTGTTTCCAAAGACCATCATGTAATTAAGTGTAATGTCTATCATATCCATAATGCTTGTAAGAACATCCAATGTTTACTTTATGTGAATCAGTGTAAGGCCAATGTAGTTAAATACTGTGTATATTTGTGTACATAGATTAATAATGTACGTTATAGGAAGAGATCTGATATGGATACCAAAACGCAGTGCACTGTAAGTACCTAAAACGTAAGAAGCTTTCGGGTTCGTAAACGCTTCGTCACCGATTACTCAGTTTCCGTCATTTCCGCCAGCAGTACCAGGACTGCACCCAGCTACACTTGGTCCGCAAAATAGTGTTCTTGTAACATCTCCATCTGATGATGAGCCTGCAGTGGCTCGAAAACATGTTCGTGGTTGAACAAATCGTAAAAAAGCGACTCGTTGCATACTTATTACAAGATAAGTCACCAAACTTTCTCTACTTGAGAGGGTCCACCCACGAAGAATGTGTGATCGTAAGACAATGAAACTTTGTGGGAACATTTGTACGGACACGCGGAAGAGAAATAACGGGTCAACAATCGAAAGAAACGCAATTAAATATCCACGTGTTACATGCACACCTTGTTTACGTTCCAGGTTACATACGTTGCTCAGTGTGCATCAGCATCCACGACAGCCTGGAACCACAATGCTGCCAGAAAACATCTCATGTGGGATGTTGGCTACCTCCACCGCTGTCTTCATCTTCAGCCTCCAACGTACGTTAGTGTACCGTGGCCCGTGTATCAGCCAAGGCAACAGTGTGTGTGTGTATTGAACCGGGAACCTAGAAACGACGGAGAGGCTTCGTCTTGCCGTAGCCCTCAGTGGTTCACAACTCCGAAACAGGCCACTGCAGTCCACCCATCTCACAGCCACCCACCGCCGCCCCAGACAGAACCCAGGGTTATTGTGTGGTCCGGCCCCCAATGGACCCTCCCCCCGCCCCCTCCACCACGGGAACATCTCCTACCAGGCGAGCGTAACCCCAAAATGGTTCAAATGGCTCTGAGCACTATGGGACTTAACATCTATGGTCATCAGTCCCCTAGAACTTAGAACTACTTAAACCTAACTAACCTACGGACATCACACAACACCCAGCCATCACGAGGCAGAGAAAATCCCTGACCCCGCCGGGAATCGAACCCGGGAACCCGTGCGTGGGAAGCGAGGCGTAACCCCAAATGTTTGCGTGGTAGAGTAATTACGGTGTTCGCGTATGTGGAGACAGTGTTTGCGAAGCAATCACCGACATAGTCTAACTGAGGCGGAATAGGGGGAACCAACCCGCATTCGCCAAGGCAGATGGAAATCCGCCGGGCGTATTCGTGCCGGGGACCAGCACGCCTTCCAGCTCGCGAAGCAGCGCGTTAGTCGGCGCGGCTAGCCGGGAGGGCAAGGCAACAGTACTTTTTCACCAATTTATGATGAACGCTCACAGGAGCAATTCCAAAATCGCCAGATAATGCGAACTTCCGAATCATGTTCTTCAACCCCGGTGAGAAATGTGTCGATAGTCACAAAGACGAGCAGCACTATTGCTGTTGTTCTGATGAAACAGCTTTTGATAAAAGCCCTGCTCACCTTGTTGACACCGATGTTAACAGTCTGCAACTGTAATGCACGCTGATGCCTATGTCACCGTACCAGTACCTGCTCCTAGCAGCATGTCATGATACTACTAATAAACGCAAATCCAGAAGCGCACAGTCTGAATATCATTCCTGTAAGTTCGGTACACATATGATAAATAGTTTCCGTCTACAATGGCAAAAACAGAGAAAGTTTCAGTAACGCTGTTTCAGACAAGCAAAATAGACTCTAAGAATGAACAAAAGCGACACATCACGAAGAAGTTATCAGATCGGCTGGAAATCGGTACATGCGATGCACATGTACAGACAAGCTAATTAATACAATTTCAGAAAAATTGGACAATTTATTCAAGAGCAAAACTTCTCAGATTAAGTCAATAACGCGTTGGTCCACCTCTAGCCATTATGCAAGGAGTTCTTCCGCTTGGAAATGATCGAGAATATTTGGATCCACCCCTATAGGATACGTGTCAAATTCTGTAAAATTGGCGCGTTAGATCGTCAGATTCCCGAAGCTATGGGAGGTCCCTGCCCGTAGTGCTCCAAACTTTCTCAATTGGTGAGAGATCCGGCAACCTTGCTGATCAAGGTAGGGTTTGGTAAGCACGAACACAGGCATTAGAAACTCCAGCTGTGCGCAGGCTGGCATTATCTTACTGAAAAGTAAGCTCAAGATGGCTTGTCATGAAGACAGAACAGCTCATAGAATATCATCGATGTACCGCTGTGGTGTGTTGTGGTGCCATGGATGGCTACCAAAAGGGTCCTGCTATGAATAGAAGTTGGACCCCAGTCTGCCACTCCTGGCTGTCGGCTGGGCGACAGTCAGGTTGATTTCCCATCGTTTTCCAGGGTGTCTCCAGAAACATCTTCGCTGGTCACCCGGTCTCATTTGGAAGTGGAACTCATCAACGAAGACAGTTCTACTCGAGTCGACGGGATCCGAGGTTGAATGTGCCCGACACCACTGGTAACGGACTTGTTGGTGCACAGTGGTCAATGGTAGGGACGCCGTGAGCTCAGCTTCTTTTCTATGAGCTGTCTATTAATTGCCCTTGTGATCACTGAAGCATCATTTCCACGTCGAATCGATGATTATGATGAATCTGGGATACTGAATGCCTCTCTCACTTGGTGCCCATATTCTTTCTGTCTAGTTCGACTGCTTCCTTCCTGACATTGTCTTCGGTCACGGTTCATCCACTCCTGTTACATCGTCAAATAGTGGCTTAGATCCTATTTAAACGTCGAGCGATTCGCTTATTACTCCCAACGGCTTCTTTGAACCGAATTACACGTTGTCTCTGAAATGCTATCATCTGAGGATACCTCTCACGCGCCTGTCTGTGAGGCACAGTTACTGCCGCGCAGTTCACGGAATGAAATTCCCAGCCGGCAGAAGGGGCAGAGCAGTTCTAGGCGCTACAGTCTGGAACCGCGCGACCGCTACGGTCGGAGGTTCGAATCCTGCCTTGGGCATGGACGTGTGTGATGTCCTTAGGAAAGTTAGGTTTAAGTAGTTCTAAGTTCTAGGGGACTGATGACCTCAGACGTTAAGTCCCATAGTGCTCAGAGCTATTTTTTTGACTTTCCCAAAAGCTTTGCGTCCTCGTATCGACCTGGCTCTTGTTTACTTTCGCTGCTAGCGGCACGTTGAAAATGTGTCGCAACGTTACACACAGTCATCCTTCGACACGGAACGATTTCGTGGTCTGTCGTCGTCTTTCTTTTCTGTCTTACATTGTGTATGAGCTTCACTGACTGAGAGTACCTGCCTAACATAATGTTGGTGCCGGGCAGTTACGCCATTGGTATATCTTGATACAGAAATAATGCTAGTATTGAGGGATGGGAGACTGCAGGCACACTCCGTATCAAGGAATTTCGACACTCGATAAATGTAAAAGGACGTATCATTTGCCTGGAGGCAGTAATTTTTTAATAATCCTGTATGCAGACGTAAATTCTGTAGTGGATCGCCGGCCGAGGTGGCCGAGCGGCTCTAGGCGCTACATTCTGGAACCGCGCTACCGCTACGGTCGCATGTTTGAATCCTGCCTCGGGCATGGGTGTGTGTGATGTTCTTAGGTTAGTTAGGTTTACGTAATTTTAAGTTCTAGGGGACTGATGACCTCAGAAGTTAACTCCCATAGTGCTCAGAGCCATTTGACCCATTTTGTAGTGGATCATACGACTTTGTGGGCCTTCAGCGCTCGCAGTAGGCTTCTTTCCGGTTAACGGGATCTGGCCACGTTGTTCTTTATTAACATCAAGTCTGAAATGTAGTAACCACTTCTCAAATTCCCTTTCCATTAAAACATCAGTACGCTGTAGTGTTTTCTACATTATTGATAAGCGGAAACGATTTTGACCAGTCTTCCGCCGCTACTTCATCAATGAATTTTTTTCGAAGTTTCTAAAGGAATATTTTTAATATATGGTTCTTAGATATTTCGTTTAATAATGATCCAGCGCAGTCGGACTAAATGTAACGTGTTGTGATTGGGAGGTAATCGTCCAATAGAAGACCTTGGCTTAACGATTTATTGCACTTCTAATTCGGTCACTTCTGTAGCTGACATAGTGTTTTCTGTCAACCACGATAGTCTGCATTTACTTTGAAAATAACAGAATCAGAAACATCTCAGAGAGCTGATGAGATGAGTAAAAGTGACATTATATTGTTCTAGGAGGTCAGAATCATCAGGAGGGATGCATTTATAAGAACGCTACCTGCCATACAATGCGAGAAATAGGGCCTCCAGAAGGGGAGGAGAATTCCCATTGTCGCGTGGGATTAGCCTTGCGGTCTAAGGCGCTTCAGTCATGGACTGTGCGGCTGGTCCCAGCGGAGGTTCGAGTCCTTCCTCGGGCATGGGTGTGTGTGTTTGTCCTTAGGATAATTTAGGTTAAGTAGTGTGTACGCTTAAGGACTGATGACCTTAGCAGTTAAGTCCCATAAGATTTCACAGACATTTGAATACGTGCAGTTCTAGGCGCTACAGTCTAGAACAGAGGCAGGAATCGAACCTGCGACCTTAGCGGTAACCTACATCCTTCTGAATCACTCAGATCCATGTCCGAGGCAGGATTCGAACCTGTGACCGTAGCGGTCGCTCGGTTCCAGACTGTAGCGCCTAGAACCGCACGTATTCAAATGTGTGTGAAATCTTACGGGACTCAACTGCCATCGTCATGGGTCCCTAAGCTTGCACACTACTTAACCTAAATCATCCTAAGGACAAACACATACACCCATGCCCGAGGGAGGACTCAAACCTCCGCCGGGACATCACACACATCCGGGATCATCTCTGGAACCGAGCAACCTTAGGTTAGTTAGGTTTAATTAGTTCTAGGCGACTGATGACCTCAAAAGTTAAGTCGCATAGTGCTTAGAGTCATTTGAACCACATTTGAATATTTTTTAGAATTCCCATTGACCTTAAGGAATTGAGCATATTTTAGCGCCATTTTAATTTAAAAAATTGACGTTGTCGTGAGCAGTCATACGCTTGCAAAAGCTGAGGAAGCAGAGCAGTAGAACCATCGTTTATAAAACACTGAAGTGTTTTATATATATAATCGCTGCCCAGGTTTCATGACCAGGTGGATGACGAAAACTGCCGGCTGTGCATGAATAGAATTTATGCGTCTTCGTGGCGCCGCCTGCAGCTGTGACTGAGGTTCAAGTACGTACGTGCACCTTCCGCTCCATCCCGTCACGGGGGAACAGCTGATCCTCCAAGATTACCTCTGCTCTCCGCCCCCCTCCCTCCCCCTTTCGTGAGGCAGCTTCTGTGCTTCTCTGAAAGAGAAATCGAGCGGCGCTAGGGCTTTGAGGTGGTACTGCCAGCCGCGAAGTCGTTCAGCTACGTCTGATACCAAAGGTATTGTACCTTATCTTCGTCGCAGGAGTTCCCACGCTACTCGTGTGCCTCCTCAAATCGCACCTGCATTTGCCATTCTGAATAAACGTCAAGGAACGTCACATTATTTTTTGTTACTTTGTTTTCATTCCTTTTGTTTAGGACTTTTTTCCTCCACGAGAAATATCGTCGCATTGGTATGAGGTCTTCTGCGAAGTGTATAAGGCACCACGTCACATTGTCTACGAAAAACTGATTGACTGAGACGGTGCTTTTATCTTATTTCCACGACTCATTTGCCGGCCGCTGTGGCCGAGCGGCTCTAGGCGCTTCAGTCCTGAACCGCGCGACTGCTACTGTCGCAGGTTCGAATCCTGCCTCGGGCATGTGTGTGAAACCCTTAGGTTAGTTAGGTTTAAGTAGTTCAAAGTTCTAGGGGACTGATGACCTCAGATGTTAAGTCCCATAGTGTTCAGAGCCATAAGAACCATTTGAACGACTAATTTCACAGTGCTATAATCGATTTCGACCAACCAGTGGTCTTCCTTAGACAACACAATGGGAACGTCCCTTCTGTCTGAAGATGGCCTCTGAATAGTCAGAAACGGTTACTACATCGTGAAATTCTCGTATCACTGTGTAAAAAAAGTCTGTGTGTACTACAGCGATGGTTGCGCATGCGTCTGAGGGAGGAACTCCACGCAGGCAGTGCATTTGGGGACGTCTGCTCACACTGAACTCTTTGCATCTTTGCTGGAATGAAAATGAAAAATGGTTGTGTTAGCGTGTCAGCCAGCGTAGAAGCTTTGAGCATAAAGTAAAGGCGGGCAGCCCAAGGAACATAGCTGCGATACACGTTGATACAAATCATTGTAGTCTTCATTTAGCTTAGAAGCTGTCTGTAAAAATAGTGTCTCTCTGGTGTCATTCAAAAAGCTAGCAGATACTTCATTTATGTTATTCACAATGTATAAAAATTTCGTGAAAGAATGATATAAATACACATAGTGTAAAAACAGTGGGCTTTATTTGGGCGGTGACACATACAGTTCACAATTTTAACGACATTCCAGCTGAATGAAAATGTGTACATGACATGAACCGGTTATTTTCTTCTTTTTTAATAAACGAAACAGAGGGATATTTGACGGCACAGTTGCCCATACAAAGGGAATAAATGGCAGCCTTATTTACAGTTCATGTATCTCTTATTTCATCTGTTTCATCTATTACAGAAGTTACAGTCTCTAACAGTGGTTTCTGTCGGTATGTTCGAGCTAACATCAGGAACTGCAGCAGGGATTTCATTAATAAGCTTATTGATGAGGAAGCTTTGGGTATATAACTTTTAAATATTTCGCTCAAATTGTCTAAAGTGGGCGTGTTGACTGAACGTCATCCAATAAATGGTGAGTGCCATAATTCCTTGAAAGCATCAATAATGTTATTGTTGCGTGGCAGATGATACTTCGTACCAACGTTGCGTAGCAGGGGATGCTTCGTAAGAATGTCTGAGAAATGTGGGCAAGAGGTATGCAGACAGCAAGATTCGCCGGAGATTGCGGACTCTACCCGAGGCGGAATCTGGCAGAACCCACAATTTTGTCGTATGAAACGGAATTCTTCTGTAAAATTCAAGCTCTACTCGCAGTTTCTTGTCACTGCATCTCCTCGCCAATCGGAACTTAAAAAATTTCGCAAAAAGTATTTGAAATGACCGTTTGTCACAAAGCCCGCACGGGTGGATCCATAATGATAATCACACTAGGAACATCGAAGGAAGCAGAGATTTCCGTTTAGGCTAGAGCGACGTATGAGAGGCAAAGTATAGCTAGCAGCAGGGGAAGCGCAGGGTAGGGTCAGGGTTCCAATTCAGCTCTTGGGGAAGGAGGGGGGGGGGGGAGGGGGGGCGGTGGAGAACAAATTCGCGTATCTCCAGACACTGCTTCATACTGATGTTGTGTGGCAGAGGAAGCTCCATACCAATGATACACGGCAGGACGTGCTGTTCAGTAGCACAGGAAGCTTCGTAGCGAGGTTACATGGTAAGTGGGTCTTTGTACCAATGTAATCCGATTTCGAAACAATATTGTGTGGCACAATGTGCTTCATACCAATGATCCACACCAGGCACTGTTTTGAACTAGTGTTACGTGACAAAAGATGCTTCGTACTTAACGTTATGTGGCAGAGTTGTCTGTACCAACGTTTCTTGACAAATGGTGTTTCGTATCAATTATGCGTTGCAGAGAATATTTCGTGCCAAAGTTGTGTGGTAGAGGGTGAATCCTACTGATACTGTGCAGAAAAGGGAGCTTCGTACCAATGTTGCATGGCAGATGGTTTCCCGTACCGAATTTGCATGGTGAAGCCATAGCTCCTGTCCCTTTACCATTTGCCCCAGAACACATCCTACTGCACCATTTGAAGCGTCAAATGATAAGATGAAGTCTTCTCCAAAATTCGGAAACACCAACACCGGACCAGAAACTAATCTCATTTTTAATTCATCGAAAGCTTGCTGGCATTCCTCCGTCCTTTGAAATTGAACCCGTTTCTTTAAAAGCTTTATTAACGGCTCGGCTATTTTAGCAAAATCCTTTACAAATTTACCTTAATATGAACATAACCCAGTATACGATTGTAATTGCTTCGTTGTACGTGGTGTCGGAAAATTTTGAAATGCCTGTTAACCGAGGATCGGTTTGAACCCCTTGTTAACTGGTTACATGACCTAAATATTTGACCTGCGTCTGCGCAAAATTACATTTTTCGAAACTTAATGTTCACCGTGCCGACCGCAATCTTATAAGGACTTCTCTTAAACGTGATACGTGTTCTGGTATACCCTTCGAAAATACTATAATGTCATCTAGGTAAACCATACATGTCTTTGGTTTCAATCCCCATAAAATGCCAGGAATCGATGAAAAGTGGGCGGTGCATTCTTCAACCCGAACGGCATACGTATATACCGATTGTATCCCCCAGGAACAGTAAAAGCTGTCTTTGCCCTATCCTCTGACGCTACTTCCAACTGGTGGTACCTACCCCGTAAATCCACCGTCGTAAAATACTTACATTGTCCCAGATTATCCAATGTGTCCGTGATATTCGGAATCTGATATGCGTCCCAAATGGTTTTCGCATTCAGAAACCTAAAATCACAACAAAACCTATATTTCCTTGCACCATCCACCGACTTCTTAGGTACGAGAACTATATTGCTTGGATACGGACTATCGCTATGCTTTATGATTCCATCCCATAGTTGTTCTATAAACTCCTCTAATAGCGGTTGCATATGGTTTCCTAAACACTGGTGTATTATCCTTCGTTGGTATGTGATGCTTCGTAATCGGTGTTGCCGGTAACCTACCCTCCGTTCCTAATAAATCGCTAAATGTTAACAACAATTCCTCCAACGCGACCCTGTCGTCTCCCTGTAAATGCTGTAATTTTCCCCTCGATTGCGCTGCATCGACGTTTTTCTTATGGCCCGCCTCTAAATTCTCCCTAAAAAACCCAATGTGGCCGGCCGGTGTGGCCAAGCGGTTAAAGGCGCTACAGTCTGGAACCGCGTGACCGCTACGGTCGCAGGTTCGAATCCTGCCTCGGGCATGGATGTGTGTGATGTCCTTAGGTTAGTTAGGTTTTAGTAGTTCTAAGTTCTAGGGGACTGATGACCACAGCAGTTAAGTCCCATAGTGCTCAGAGCCATTTGAACCATTTTGAAACCCAATGTGGCCAATAACAACCCTTTCGACAACTCCGCTCTGCCGAAGTTACCTATATTTACAGGAACCCTATACTCTCCTTTCACATAACTTGCATCAGCTAAACTCCTCGGTAAAAAACAGTGCTCTTATTACTCAAGAGGGGCTCCACCATGTACAGTGTGTCCTTTGTTAAGTCCGTATTTATCGTAACCCAGACTGATCGACCTTTAATGAATCCGTTCACAATTTAGCTGACGTCACATTCGCGTTAAGTGCGCCTTGCGACATTCGTCCATTTGCAACCGTTTCCCCCGTGCAAAACATTGTCCCACTGAGTTCCACTGTTTCTTGCCAAAGATCTATCTTCGTACGATGTTTGTAAAGGAAGTCCAGTCCGAGAATCACCGAATACCCCTCACCCACACATGGTAACACCTCTACCTGCTCACTGAACTTAGTTCCTACCATTACAAACTGAAATACCGTCGTACCCAATGACTCGATTTTACCGGTATTATCCCCTAGCCCACGAAACCTATAATGTGGTGGCTCAAGCCTTCTTCTGCTAACCAGGTGTAGACTAATAAAAGACAAGTGTGCCTCGTGTCAACCAGAAACCTCTGTTCCATTCCGTTCACCAAGCCTAATATGCAGCATTCCGTCTGTGCACCTTCAAGCGCATTACCTAATTTCACTGGGACCGCCCTCCGACGGTTGAAGTAGTCCCATTCTCGTTTAACGGCTGCTGTCGCCGAGTTTCCCCCCTACTTTTACTCCTGCAGTTCACTGCCCAGTGACCCATTTTCCCAAATGAGTAACTCCGCAACTGACGCTGAAACTACCTCCTAAAATGCTCTACCTGGACACAACCAAAACACTTAATTTCCGCTGCCAGAACTTTATTCTCCACCCTTTGCTTCGTTGCATAATCTACCTCCTCTAAGTATGTGGCAACTTTAGAGCCGTCACAAGATCACTGGGATTCTCCAGTCTCACCCCACGTGACTTCTCCGGCGGTACTCCCCACAAAAACACATCTAACGCCCTGTTCTCAGCCTCCTGTAACAGCACTCTATTCGTCTCACCATTCAGCTTCCGAATCCTGTCTGAGAAAACCTCCACAGTATCATTTCTTCTCATAAGTAAGGCAGTTAATTTTTCCTGAAAAAACTTGGTACTATTCTGTTTTTGGTACCTCTGGCGTAACCCAGCTTCAGGCTCTGCAAACTTCCCCACATAGTTCAACGTTTCATGGTACAGTATGTACGTCTTAGCATCCCCCATCAGACGTAACTTCGCCACTCTCAGCATCACAACATCCGACCACCCATTGGCTTCGGCCATTCTGATAATCTCATTAAGGAATACCGACACATCCTCCGTTGTTTCCCCCGAAAAGGGGTTAATCAATGCCATGATTGGGAGGTCAAACAGTCTTTGACACTCCACGACCTGCAGTTTACTTTCACCCGACAAAAAAAAAAAATGGTTCAAATGGCTCTGAGCACTATGGGACTCAACTGCTGAGGTCATTAGTCCCCTAGAACTTAGAACTAGTTAAACCTAACCTAAGGACATCACAAACATCCATGCCCGAGGCAGGATTCGGACCTGCGACCGTAGCGGTCTTGCGGTTCCAGGCTGCAGCGCCTTTAACCGCACGGCCACTTCGGCCGGCTTTCACCCGACATCCCTTGCCCCTACTTGCAATGCCTCAAATCTCCCCGCTAATACTACATATTTTTCTTCGTTCCTTATCCTTGCCCCAACAATATCTGAATATGCTCAGTTACAACTTCCGCTGTTGTCGCCGCCACAGCCTCTGCTGCTTGCTGTATTTCCACCATTCTTGCTTATAGTTCCACTGTTAGTATTAATTCCACTCTGCTACTCCTCTGGCCTGACAAAAGACACCTTCAAAACGTCCATCCTAACTGACACTTAACCCCTTAAAACACAAAAGAATGAGACATAACAATAAATCAAATGTCACTCACCAATCCCCATCGTGCTCGTTCGCATGTGACAGTCCTGCTCTCCTCCCTATACTGGTGTGGACGAACACTTCCTGAACGACAGGATAAAACAAGAAGTGTACGACCACCCATCACGAACACTACCAAACACCTCAACTACCCCTCTACTCAGGCACACCTCAACGCTACTTGCCCCACGTAAGATGTGGGATTGGCTATCCAGTACCAGCGCTGTAACTAGCACCACTTCTCACACCACTGTTGCGGACCATCGATGGTCGAACCTGGGAGATGGTCGAGCTGAAGCTGAGACCTACTGCTCCATATTTTGTCAGGAGGCCGAGCAAGTTAAATAGCATCAAGGGGCAGTGCAGAGTGATATGGCGGTATTTGGAAGTATTCTCTTATTCACATAATTTACAGTACTACGATGGGTGCTGCTTAGTGTTGACATGCCGCCTGCAGCGCTGTTCCGTGAGTCCAGCCAGCTCAGCAACTCCCGGTATGCCAATGCTGTCTGCTCCATCTGTCAGCCATGCTCTGCCGGGTCGCCGTCCACTGAGGCGCCCGTTCTTGGGTCGCATAACCGCCCGTGATGCCGGAGACTGTTACAGTCCATGGTCCCCATTGCCCTCAGCCCCCTTTGGCTTGCTCTGTCCGACTATGAGACAAAGGTGGTTGTACTGATCACCCATAGCCCTCAGGCCGCCGCCGCTCCCAGGACAGGACTGGAACCCGCGCCCTCCTGGATGCAGTGCTGCAACTTGCCGTTAGTGGGGCTTAGCGTATGGCAACACCTGCTGCCGTCTCTGGCGCCACTGCAGCGCTGCCGCGCTTCCCGCAGCGTACGCCTCGCCCGGACCCCAGTATGGCAGGTGGAAAGTGAATGTGGCCCATCCTGGACCCACTGCAGACCCCTGTCACTGCCCTGCTTCAGGCAGACCATGCAATCTCCAAGTACCTGGGTGCCATTCCGTCCCGCCTCGGTGTTGCGTCGCCAGAGGCGGATTAACAAAGTAAATGGAAACAAACTACAGGTTACACAAAATATTTACAACATCGCTCCTATACTGGCCCCTATAAGTGTAGACCAACACAGGTCCGACCTGGCCCTCGAGGGACCTGGCACCCCCTCTCAAGCTAAAAGTGGCTCACTATTTATGCAGCTTTTCCCCTCGCTTCTGGCGTAGTGTCAAAGAGAGATAGAGACTAAGGCAGGGGTAAAGTTTTCAGACAGAGCGCGTGACGATTCCTAGAAAACGTGCCCGGAAGTCAGTGAGACAAATGTGACGCTCTAAGGAGGGGAAAATAAGCTGAATATGTGAATAGAAGTTTGTTTTGGGGAGGACATTGAACTTATGTACTCTGGGCTGCAGTCTTCGGTACGGCGCTTTGGTGGTGTACTGGCTAATATTCTGGGCGTTCGTGCACATTTTAATTCATTTCTTCAGCTTCCAGCACTATGTTATGTTATTCGTATGGGGATTATTACTTTCTTACAATATCAGAGGTTAAATGATGTCTTTTGGCTTACAAATGGAGCTTCTTGTTAATTCTTTCACTTCAATAGCTTCTTCAGCGGATCACTAATGCCGACATGGCGTAAGATCCGGAAAAATGGGCACGCTCCTCGTCAGGAAAAGTAACCAAGGTGTTTACCCCACCAACAGTTATATCCTATGAAACACGTATGTAACGCAGCAGCGATGGCGAGGCATTGTAGCATCTGTGACCAGAGAGTTTGCGCTTGACCGCGCGAGTGTTGCGAGCGGTTCTCAGTCTGTCAGTCAGTCGTTGCGAGTCTGTCAGTCAGTCGTTGCGAGTCGGTCAAGTAGTCGTTGCGAGTCTGTAGCTCTGTCTAGTTGAGAGCAGTACTCTAGTAGTAGTCGTCGCGTGCGGTACGCTAGTAGCCGTCATGCAGAGCGGTCGGTCAGTGATAGCAGTCCAGTGCGGGTGATGTAGGCGGTCGGCAATACTGGTCAAGATGCTGAATAAGGTATACTGTTAATTAATATAATCATTAGATAATGTAAAAATTTATTTGTTGTAATTATTCTCTAACAAGTGCCCCAATAATAATTTTTATTTCAAAAGCATTTTTTTCAAAAATTTGATTTTTTATTGAACTAAAGATTTCGTTGCATTTCCCATTTCATTCCACTTCTTTTGAAGAAAAATTTCACTAAAATCAGAAAGAAAGAGAATATTATTATTTGCAATGCAGTTCCTCCAAGCGGTGCGCAACAACAAGAGCAGAGATGTGACATCCATTTATTCTGAGGTAAGACTTTAACTCCGATTGTTTTACACAGGGCCAAAGACCGATATTTCGGTTTAATTGAATTTTCTTGTCACTGAATGGACTTTAATTTTTTTTTTATGAAAAAGTTATATTTGAGTCAGATTGCGAATTTCACATTTTTGTTGTCATTGTCAGTACATTTCATTGTGGGCAGGTTACGCTTAGCGCAATGTCCATCAGGATTCATAATTAAATATTGTCATATTTCTTTCTTTCAAATTTTTGTGGGGAGGTTACACTCGGCTCCCATTTGTATTAAATAATATTGTCATATTTTCTTTCTTTAAAATTACGGTGGGGAGGTTACACTTGGCGACACCCAGTCCAGGATCGAATTTCGTTGAGAATCTTTTGAACAACAGTCAGATATCTGCTCTTATTTGCTTAGATATAATTAGGATTTGGCGCAACGCTTTTACTAATCTTGTGACTTTCCTTCTACAGGTCAACGGCAATTTGTTGCTTTGTTGTATTTGTGTGTTGCTTTTGCATTGTGTTTATTTGTTTTGTGAAAAATTTTGACTATTGTAAAAATGCCGCGAAAGACTGTGAATAGTGTATCGCGAGGTATTACGAACGAAATTACCGGCTCAAACGACTTTACCGATAGGACATGTGACACGCAGTGTAATGATGACAATCCTGCGTTCACTAACAATCAGTGCATTCCAACCACTAATGATGACTTTTACCCTGATAATGAACAAACGAACTCAATTGTCTCGTCTGTTAATTTGACGACAATTGATGACGCAGAGCGGTCTATAGTAATGAGCGCTACCCAGCTTAACACAACCGGTTTGGAAGATTCAAGTAACATACAGACAAATTTTTCGAATGAAAATGGTCAGTGTAGTGAAAGTACGACGGATTTATTTAATTCCGAAATAGGGACTGACAGTGTATGTTTGACTGACAAACCTTTTGGTGAATCTCAGAATAACCAAATGGTTACGGAAAGCGAGACAATTCCAGATCCACCACTAAACAGCACAGAGAATATAAACGCTAGTTTTGACTTGGTACGAATTATGAAAAGTTTGCTACAACAGCAAAGTGAGAAAATAGACAACAATCTCAAACAACAATTTAGTGAACAGAATAAAAAATTAGACAAACAAAGTGAAGATTTTAAACAACTTAGTGAACAGGTCAGACAACAGAGTGAAGATTTTAAACAACTTAGGGAACAGAACAAACAACATAATGAAAATCTCAAACAACACTTAAATGATAAATTAGACGACAATTCCAGACAGTTAAATGAAAAATTAGACGACAATTCCAGACAGCTTAATGAACAAATTAGAGCCGTTGCCGCGCAGTGTCATGACGCTAAGGAACAGTTGCGCACGGAAATTGAGGCTTGTTCACGAAAAAATAGCGAAGAAATTAAGTCTGTTGCGCAAGAATTAAGGGAAATGCAAACAGCCGCAACAGAATCACTCAGAGACGAAATTAGCGGAGTCGCTAAACAATGCTCTGAAAAAGCTACACAATTACGGGACGAATTTAAAGCAATGACGGTAGAACTTTCGCGCACAATGGATGCAAAGATAGACGCGAAATTCGAACAGCAGAACACTCAGATTAACGAGCGCTTTAATCAGCACATACAGAACAGTGATACGCGTTTCCGCAAATTTATTCAGGATCAAAATAAAGTCAAACGTCAGGTTATGGAAACAATCACTGCACAAAGACAAGAGGATAAACGTAAAATGTTCGCGAAAGCGAAGACGTATGTAGACAATAATATTACTACAGTGTCCGACAAAATTAATACCATAGAACAATTGAACGCGGAATTACGGGATGAAATTTCTGATCTTAAAGCAAAAACAGATACACACACAGTAGATATTCAAACAGTGACAGACAGATTCGAACAATTAGATCTAGCACATGATTCAGATGTCATCAAAGCTGATGTTAAAAAACTGAGCGAAACTACGCGTAAGTTGCAAAAACAGATTAATGCGTCCGATTCTAAAACCGATGATCAGGCAAAAATACTGACTGAAAAATATGATGAATTGGCCAGTCGTATTGATGTTATCGAAAATACTAATGACAATAAATCAGACGATACTGCGCCGGTTTCATTTATCCAAACACCTGAATTTCAGAATTTACAGCAGACAATTAATGAGATCGATTCATCTAACAACACGTTACGTAGGAAGTTGTCAAGTTTACAACAAGAAGTAACAGAGATGAAAAACATTTCAGTTAATAACATACCACAACAGACGCCACTTTATGAACATGTGTCAGACTCACGCAGCGCGTATAATTTGGGTAATCTGCAGAGAGTACGGGACTTAGATTCCGAACAACCACAGTTCAATAGATACTCTTACGATCCTGAACCTGTTGCATCACACAGAGATGATAATTTCGATTACAAACATTTTCTGTCAGTAAGAAAGTTCAAAATATTTAAAAACGATATAACGCAGATTCACCCACTGGATTGGATTCAACAGTTTAGCTTTGCTCTTCCACCGACTTGGCCTGTAACACATAAACTTGAATTTATTTGCAGTTTTTTGGAAGGCGAACCGGCAACTCGTATGAGACCGATCGCGAGACAGTGTTACTCGGTAGAGGAATTTCAGAATGCTTTTCTGTCAGCGTACTGGTCGAAGACGACACAGCGCGGAATTAAAGATCAACTAATTAGTTTGCCAAACTATGAAAACTCAAATTTTCCCAGTGTAACGCAATTTTTTGAGCACATGGTACAACAAAACCAGTACCTAAGTGAACCGCACAGTGAATCCGCACTGATACAATTATGCATTTCCAAATTACCACGGTCATTACGAGTGTCACTCCTAACAGGTCAGCAAAAAGAAAATATTTCAGCGTTCAGAGATCTTTTACAGCTCTTGGAGGTACAGCAATCTGATTATTTTTTTGTAAACAAAAACTTTTCTTATAATAACCAAGGTCAACAAAAGTACAGCAATTATGATCAGACACGTAATTTTAATAGGAAATATAACAGACGCTTTAGGAACGACAACTACCAAAATTCTAATAACAGCCAAAATTCTAATTATCAATATCGTCAAACTTTTCAGCAACAGGAACCGCACTTTAGTAACAATAGAGGTATTTCACAACAACAACATCAAAACCAGCCGGTTAACATACCTAACCAACAATGGAATGCACAAGGTCAACCAGGCTTTAATGTTTCGCCGCGTGGACGTATAGTCCCTGGTCCAACAAATAGTAATGGACGGCAGCAAGGAAACAACTACGTACAAAGAAGACAGTATTTCAATTCCCATCGCAATGCACCGTATAGGAATGACTATTACGACAGACGTAAAAACGATGAGCACAATTACCAGCGTACATATAATAACAGTCGGTCTCACCAACAGCAAAATCATACGCAAGAACATATTCGCATGAATGAACCCGACAGTAGATACCATCCAGAACGTAATACGTCTGGAAGAAGTAATAGAACGGTTCAAATAGTCGAAATGCCACAACATCCTCCTAATAATAATAACACGTCAGATAGAATCTGACTAGATAATGCACAGATCGCATCTTCCAATAATACAAGCACTACTTTAGACACGCAAAATGTTGTTCACGAAAATGTAATTACTTTTGACGACATCAGAGACACTCTCTTGCAGGAAAGACCAGTTATTCAGAAAACCATTTCACATCCTGTCATCGAAATTAATATTGGTTCATCGAAATTCTCAGCAGTAATTGATTCCGGATCACCTATATCAGTAATAAATGAGGAGACTTTCAACGAGTGCAACAAAGAGAATACGTATCCGACATTACCATTAGGCAAAACAAAAGTGAAAGGAGCAGTATCGAGTAAAGGAGTAGACGTTAAATTACAGACGCATTTATCATTTTGTATTGGAGGTCATACTTTCCACTCAAATTTTTGGATTGTTCCTTTATTGACAACAGACGTAATTTTAGGTACGAATTTTCTGGTACAACACGACGCAGTCATTGATTTTCAGAATTCTTATTTAATGTTAAAGGATGAAAATGTACAACTTGCTTTAGAATTTCAGCACTCATTATCTGCGGAAGAACAAACAATTAACCGCACAGAGGTCATTTCCGCAACACGTAACATAGACTGTAATCCCACATTGATCACGGATACATGCCAGAAGAGGTACGTACACAACTATAACACTCCAGACGAAGCTGACTACGACGTAATGCAATTGATTTTTGATAAAGTTAAAGAGAGCAGTGCAAATACAGACGACGAACGCACGCAGTTACACAAAATTCTTTTACAGCAAGCTCCAGTTTTTGACAACATTCCTGGTACTATGTCCGGTTTTATGTATGAATTTCAAGTCAAACAGCACGATACATTTAAAGCTAAACATTATCCCATTCCATATATTTACAGAGAACAGGTTAAAAAAGAGCTGCAGGATATGCTCGACCAAGGAATTATAGAACCAGCAGTTAGTCCGTACATAAACCCGCTACATATTGTTAAGAAAAAAGATGGCTCACTTCGCCTTGTACTTGATTCACGTCACATTAATGACATTATTATTAATGAAACAGATCGACCACAGACATTAGAGGAACTTTTACAGAAATTTCACGGTACAGCTATTTATTCTACACTAGATTTGAAATCGGGATTTTGGCAAATTCAACTTCATCCGAATTGTAGAAAATATACAGCTTTTCTCTGTTTCGGCGACTGTTATCAATTTTGCAAATTACCATTCGGCTTAACTATTTCTTCTGCAGCTTTTATTCGCGGTTTGAACACAATACTTCCGACAGAACTTAAAGACAGAATTACGACGTATGTAGACGACATTCTTATCGCAGAAGCTAACTGGTCCGAACACAATCTGATTCTTGAACCACTGTTACAAACTTTTCATGCACAAGGACTTACAGTTAATCTTAGTAAATCGCACTTTGGCAAAACTTCTATAAAATTTCTTGGACACGTAATTTCAGCAGAAGGCATTGCGCCTGATCCAGAAAAACTTCAAGCTCTACGTGACATTATTGTTCCTACAACGAAGAAACAATTACGTAGTTTTTTGGGCTTAATTAACTTTTTTCGTAAATTTATTCATCACTCTGCTTTAGACACACCCAGATTATGCCAATTAACAGGTAAAAACACTATTTGGTCATGGGATAAGCAAGCACACTCTGAATTCATGAACCTGAAACATGCTTTGTTGAATGCTCCACTTTTATCGCACCCAGATCTTACCAGAAATTTTTCCATTGCCACCGACAGTTCCAACACGGCTTTAGGCGTACACATTTTCCAGGAAATTGAAGAAGATGGTTCTACAGTAATTAAAAACATCGCATTTGCAAGCCGCATTCTGTCACCTGCTGAGCGAAATTATTCTGTTACAGAACTTGAAACATTATGTGTTGTATGGGCTTTTACGAGATTTCGGCACTTTCTTTATGGTAGACATACCACCGTCTACACAGACCACAGAGCGATACAATTTTTACTTTCGGCTAAATTCACTCACGACAGATTAAGCAGATGGACACTTTATTTACAAGAATTTAATTTTACAATAGTTCACATTCCCGGCACACAAAATGTTATAGCAGACGCACTATCGCGTTCTCTCGGCAACAATCAGCAAGACGTAGCAACCAACTTTTGCAAAACAAATTTCAGTGTCATGTACATTCAACAAGTTGCATTTGAAAACTTTATTTCATCGTCATTACAGGACATAGCAAAGGAGCAAAATAAAGACAATGTGTGGAAAGAGATTAAACACCTTTGGCAAGATAGGAAAAATGTTACGATTAGGAACCATTACACTGTACGCAGTGACATTCTGTTTCGCCGCTCTCATCCTGATAGCAACAATTGGTTATTATGCAGACGAACTGGTTAACAAATTAATTTGGTACACTCATTTAAGTTACGCACATTACGGAGCACGAAAATGTTTTCTTATACTGAGACAGAACTGTTATTTTACCAACATGGAGAAACGTATACGACGAGTTTTAGCGTCTTGTAAAATTTGCCAGAAAGCTAAATCTGACACCACTTCACATATTCCTCCTTTATATCCCATTATACCTGTTAAGTTAAGACACATGGCCGCAGTAGACATTTTTGGTCCGATTCCCAGAACTAACAGAGGTTTTTGCTACATCTTTGTCGCTGTTGAGCTCACTTCAAAATTTGTTACTTTCACTCCATTACGCAAAGCTACTGCTAAAACTGTTTCAAAAGCATTTGTAAAACATTTTCTATTTCATGTAGGGCATGTGATGAAAGTAATTTCTGACAATGGATCTCAATTTCGTAGTAGCGTATGGACACGCATGTTACGAGCCAGAAACATTTCTCCGATCTATATATCCAAGTACCATGCTTCTTCGAACCCCTGTGAAAGATTAATGAAAGAAATTGGTAAACTGTGTAGAATATACTGCCACAAAAGACATATTGATTGGGATACACACATACTCTCATTCCAAGACGTAATTAATTCCATTCCAAATGAATCCACTATGCTATCTCCGTCTGTTATACTGAAAAATGCTGAACCACCTAACAAAATTAAAGAATTAATAACATTTCCTACATCTAGTCGATTACGACACCACGAAATAATTAACATTGCGCTGAACAACATCAAACGTGCCGCAGAGCGCCGGAGAAGACAGCAAAAACAGGTTTGTACACGCCGCGTCTTTCACGTTGGACAGAAGATACTAGTACGTACACACTATTTATCCAGCAAATTAAAAGGTAAGTGCAGTAAATTTGAACTTCTATACGCAGGTCCATATCGGATTCGCAGCATCCCTCACCCCAATGTTGTACACGTCGAAACTTTGAGAACTAGAAAATCCAAAGGCAATCACCATATCTCAAACATTAAACCGTTTATTGAGTGAAACCACTGTATGATTCAACACACTATGATGCCATTTACTAATGCAATTATATTCACCTGACTAATTACTGATGATTATCGTATTTTTTTCTTGGCAAGTGCCCGGCAAGGTAAGGTTAGCAGGTCGCTTTTCTTGTCGTTACACATCAGACCGTGCATATTTTTTCACAGACACTTACGTATTTTATGACTAATTATGCAATGTTAGCTAATGACATGTTAATTTCATTACATTTTTTTTTCATTAAAGTCTTTAATTCTCGCCTCTATTAACTACACTACATACAAGCTGAACACAACGAACGTCACATTTTGTCTTTTTTTTATGTATGATTGTATTCCAGTTTTGTTTATATGCACTGTGAAATAGTTAGGATATAACACACACCAGTTGACTTTGACATTTTTTTTTGCCCTATGACATCTCTGCATTGCATTATTCTGTGTACATTTTCGCATCTGAACACTGTCAATGTCTTTGACATATTACGTTTCTGTCATGTTATGCTGTATGGTTAATTATGTCACCATAAACTAGTCATTATTTAGTGGGTATATGATTTAAATGCAAGACATTAATCTTTGTTCATGAATTTCAGAAAGAAATGATGCGTGTAAGAGATAAATTCAACAGAAATGGGAATTTCACCTAGGGAATAAACGAAAGGAGATGCAATAACTTTATGAGGAAGAGTAAATGGATCAGGATTGGCAGGCATTAACAAGAATATACAATACTCATCACAGAATAGCAGTCTTAACTAATTTTTTCTTTCAGAATACAAGGTGATTGATGCAGGCTGTCAGACAGAACTACACATATTAGTTTTAGTGATGAAATATGCTAGAGATAAGGAATAGTTGTATAATGAGTAATGAAGTGATTTTTTGCAGATGATAATGAATACTGATGAATAATGACGAAGAAAATGATGTTATGAATAATGAAGTTTTTCTTTACAGGTGATGATGATAATGAAGTTATGATGATATTGATAATGAAGTTTTTTCTTTACAGATGAGGATATTGTTGAAGTTATGTATTTATGCTATGTAGTTATTTAAGTTTCTGTTGCAGTTTGCTTTGACAGCAGGTGTTACATTGCATAGTAGGATGACAGAAAGTTTTGGAAAGGACAGCTATGGAACACAATTTATACACATTTCACTACCTGTTAATTCGAAGTTCACTACTTTTCAGCATAGTGTGCGTTTCTTCTTTCAGGTCAATAATCCGTTTTTGTATTTTTTCCAGGAGAAGCTTTTCATGATACTTACTAAACCTGTTAGTTATTATACCTGTTCTAGTACTTGCATTTTTATTTTATACCCATTTGTGTTTATCATTTATAAATGTGATCACATATACTGCCTTGTTACATAACCTTGCTACAGCTGACTCATGACGAATGACGTTACCTATCCTCATTTGCAGCAATAGGTCAAAAACAAATAGTGTTATGCCTCAGCAATCAATTATCGATCCCAACGCAATGCATTGCTAACAAAAAAAAAAAAAAATGTATTACCAGTCCCACATAATGTCACTAGTTTATGATAATTCTGAATAATACTGATTAGCTCTGAATAGTATGTCGCTTGAGTAATGACTTCTTAATGATACAAAAAAAAAGTATATATTTAAAATAATGCTCTGTCACTAGTTAATAACTGCCACTGTTTATTGTAATGAGACTACTTATAATGCCTATGATTACTAATGCTATGACTAATTAACTGATTTTAATAATGACTTTGTAATGATCTGAATACTACTGAAGGAGAAACACTGTTTATTGTAATGAGACTACTTATAATGCCTGTGATTATTAATGCTATGACTGTAATTAACTGATTTTAATAATGACTTTGTAATGATCTGAGTAATACTGAATGATGAACTATGTTTTTTTCTATTCAATACTTGCTGGCCACTGAGTGCCAATAATTAATGTCACTGGAAGAATTGTTATTAATTATGCCATTAATTAGCCTTTTTTTTCCCATGTTGAGTTTTCATGTTTTGGTTAATGGCCAATAAGTGCCAATAATTTGTATCACTCAATGTATTATGTTAATGCTAGGCCAATAATTGACTCTCCTTTTCAACTAAGACTTCTGATGAACATTATTCTGTCATACTAAATATACTTTGTAACTGGCCAAGGACCGCCACTGTTTATTGTAATACGATTACCCATGATGCCAGCTAGTGATTCTTAATAGATTGGAATGACACATAATTAATTAACTATGGTACTGTTTAATAATGCTTTGTAATTAGGAGAAGACTAATAATTCTTACTATTGGAATGACAAATGATTAATTAACGACAAATGATTAATTAACTGTAATTAGACAAATGATTAATTAATGACAAATGATTAATTAACTGTAATTAGGAGAAGGTTAATGATTCTTAATTACACTCTGTAACTGAAAAGAATGCGATCATTTAATAATGCTTTGTAACCATGAAAAGAAGGCTACTGATTCCGTGTAAAACAATTAATGAACATTTTTCTGTAATACTACATACTTGGTACAGAAATGTTCAATAACTGGGCTATGAATGCCACAAACTAATTAAGTCTCTAATTGTCAATATTATGTGACTTGATGTCCTTCACCTCATAAGCTGACTACCCTGAATTATGGCAATGTCCATTTGTCCTGTTTATCCTAGTGATCATGGAGCACTATCTTTGGTTTTGCACTAATTCTACGTTGGTGCGCCTTGTAAGAGCGTGGTGTTGACACGACATGCTGTCCACCACCGTGAGCGATGAAGACGTTATTATGGTCGCACTGTTTGGTGTACCTAATGTACTGCCAAAATGAAAACATGGAATATTACTACGACAATTCAGTGTCTTGGCTACGCTGATAAATTCTGATGGGAAAAGAACTTCAAGTTGTGTCACTTGGTGTTGTACTTCTGTGGAAAGATATGGACTTTCAGAGCAGCTGTGTGCAATCTAAAGTGCTACAACCATGATGCAATCCTTCCCTTTCCTATCCTGATTCTTGTCACATAAAGAAAAAATTTTTTGGTAACATCATTTATGTTCATAGGTTATACATTTTTCGATTTGTTGAATTCCAGTGCGAGTACACTTGTGGCACTGGTCGACATGATTTTTTTTTGCCATTATGTTTATTTGTTGTGAAAATGCTAAAGACATTTTTTCAGTGCGTGTGCACTTTGGACATGATTTTTTGTCATTTATTGCGAAAATACTAAAGACATTTTTTTTGATTTGTTCTGAAGTACAGTATATGTACACTCTTGTCTTTTATATTGTATATACATTTTTATTTTTATGATATGTTCTGAACTACAGTGCATCTGCACTTATGTTAGGTGTTAATATGTTTTCTACTGAACTTTAGTGCCTGTGCATTTTTCTCATTTTTCAGTATGATTGTACTCATTCTGTATATTCAATACTTCAATGCGTATGCACTTATATCATTTGTTACTCATTGTATATACATTTCATCATTTACTGATATGTTCTCAACTCCAGTGCGAGTGCACTCATGTCACTTGTCAACATAATATTTTGCCAGTCTGTTTATTTGTTCTGAATATGCTAAAGAATTTTTTCAGTGCCTGTGCACTTTGTTATCTGTCAAATAATTTGTATATACATTTTTCTGATTTGTTACTATGTTTTGTACTCACATTTTGTCTTTGTCTGATATATCTTGTACTTAGTGCGTGTGCACAACATTTACTTTATGTACTACATCTAAATATTCTGTAAATTGTAGAAGTTTATTAATTAATTAAAAAATTTTGCCGCGATTGGCAAGTCCAAATGACTCACCATCGCTGCCAAATTTTTGCCCCCCCAGTGGAGGGTTATGAAACACGTATGTAACGCAGCAGCGATGGCGAGGCATTGTAGCATCTGTGACCAGAGAGTTTGCGCTTGACCGCGCGAGTGTTGCGAGCGGTTCTCAGTCTGTCAGTCAGTCGTTGCGAGTCTGTCAGTCAGTCGTTGCGAGTCAGTCAGTCGTTGCGAGTCGGTCAAGTAGTCGTTGCGAGTCTGTAGCTCTGTCTAGTTGAGAGCAGTACTCTAGTAGTAGTCGTCGCGTGCGGTACGCTAGTAGCCGTCATGCAGAGCGGTCGGTCAGTGATAGCAGTCCAGTGCGGGTGATGTAGGCGGTCGGCAATACTGGTCAAGATGCTGAATAAGGTATACTGTTAATTAATATAATCATTAGATAATGTAAAAATTTATTTGTTGTAATTATTCTCTAACAAGTGCCCCAATAATAATTTTTATTTCAAAAGCATTTTTTTCAAAAATTTGATTTTTTATTGAACTAAAGATTTCGTTGCATTTCCCATTTCATTCCACTTCTTTTGAAGAAAAATTTCACTAAAATCAGAAAGAAAGAGAATATTGTTATTTGCAATGCAGTTCCTCCAAGCGGTGCGCAACAACAAGAGCAGAGATGTGACATCCATTTATTCTGAGGTAAGACTTTAACTCCGATTGTTTTACACAGGGCCAAAGACCGATATTTCGGTTTAATTGAATTTTCTTGTCACTGAATGGACTTTAATTTTTTTTTTATGAAAAAGTTATATTTGAGTCAGATTGCGAATTTCACATTTTTGTTGTCATTGTCAGTACATTTCATTGTGGGCAGGTTACGCTTAGCGCAATGTCCATCAGGATTCATAATTAAATATTGTCATATTTCTTTCTTTCAAATTTTTGTGGGGAGGTTACACTCGGCTCCCATTTGTATTAAATAATATTGTCATATTTTCTTTCTTTAAAATTACGGTGGGGAGGTTACACCTAAACACACGCATAATACAATAGATGAAAATGCCTTCTACACTCCTTTGGATGAAACTGACTTCTACACTCCTTTATATTTAAAGCCGTCGTCCGCCGTTCTATCCCTTCATAACAATTTTGAATTAGTAATCTTATTATTTAAAACAATATCTTTTCTACTTTACTTGGATTAATACAATTGTCGACTGAATCCGTTCTGCTGAAACTGCTTGGAAATCTTTCAGACAGAGACCGTGTAGA
Organism: Schistocerca serialis cubense; assembly: GCF_023864345.2. Taxonomy (NCBI): domain Eukaryota; kingdom Metazoa; phylum Arthropoda; class Insecta; order Orthoptera; family Acrididae; genus Schistocerca; species Schistocerca serialis. The sequence goes on along the minus strand of NC_064645.1, from coordinate 586,007,455 downwards.
TGTCTACAAATGTGTGCGAAAGTCAGTGAAATAAATATGAGATCATGTTGCGATGGCGCTGGCGACACTACTCTCTTAGGCACGAAAAATTGGTCACAATGTAAGCTTTCAGGTTCAAAAATGGCTCTGAGCACTATGGGACTCAACTGCTGAGGTCATTAGTCCCCTAGAACTTAGAACTAGTTAAACCTAACTAACCTAAGGACATCACAAACATCCATGCCCGAGGCAGGATTCGAACCTGCGACCGTAGCGGTCTTGCGGTTCCAGACTGCAGCGCCTTTAACCGCACGGCCACTTCGGCCGGCTAAGCATTCAGGAAATGCATGTAGTTCCTATACAAGATGATCAGAAACAGTCTGAAAAGCTTGCAAGTGTGTTACAGTGGAGAATATACTGAGAAGTAATTGTTAAGAAAAAATTAGTACGTTGCACCGTTTCCTAGTTAATCAGCATTGAAATTAGCCAATCAGTCCACTGCGGCCGCAAATGACACGCCAGAGACGATGTCTCAAACGTGTTCTTCGTTTGGTTTCCAGACGTTGAACAATAAAGCGAACAAAAATGGAATATAGCAAATAATACGGATGAAACACGAGCCAAGGCTGAGCTGTCTCGTGCAGTGCCGTCTATGCTATGCGAAGAACTGACACCAATTGTATCTGGCGAGCCAGTTGAATTTACGCTCGCAAAGCCCTGATTTCCTAACTTTAGTGTTAATGAACTAGAAAACAGCGAAACATATCGAATATTTTTCAGAACAAGTATTTCTCAGCACAACCTACCCTGCATCACCCCTACAAACCTTGCAGACTATTTCTGATTACCCTGTATATTACTTACTTCACCGCTTAAGAATATTTCGTGTGGTACCTTGTAATACGAAGATTCTAAATCTGTAACTGGTAAGCTTCTTTGATGAAAATTCAGTTTCCCCCCCGGCTGCGATACCTATGTGGGCCAAGCTGTCACCCTACAATGGTGTCAGTTTTGGCTTTTCAGCAAAAGCGTTTCACGACCACTGTTCTATAGTGTTGTCAATAGTCCCTGAGCCGTGGTAAAAATTGCTGTTTTGAAGAGTGCGCCGCAGCGCGTATTGTGAAGCAGTCGCCCTCCGTTTCTGGCGGTGGCGCCGCTGTGGCAGTCGCGGCATTGGTGTCTCCCTCTGGTGGGAAAGGGGAAAGAGTGCCTGTTAACGTGAATTTAAGGGGCGCTATGACCTCGCCAGTGAGTCAGTCTGGGTCAGTCTCTCGTCCCCAGCTTCCTAGTCTGTCTCCCGTCCGCATTTGTTAGGCAGTTAGTGTCTGTCTGTCGTTCGGAGTGCTAGTATGTCTGTCGTTAGGATCAACCTCTAGAACCGGCAAAATGAGAGTCTTTCCACTCCGCCAATAAGAGAACTCAGCGAGTGGTCGCCTGGTCGGGGCTTAGTTCCTGCATCTCAGTCTGTGCGTTAGGCCGCCAGTCTGCTCGAGCTTGCTCAGGCAATGGTCATTGGCGGTTGGATCGATCGGTTGGTCGGTCGCGCACTGAGACACAAGATGACTGGTCCGTCTTGAGCGTCGGCGTATGTGAGGTCGGCACGTGAGTCCAGTGGGCCGCGGTGTATAGCGAGGGGTAGTGACTTCGCGGTCGACACGAGAGCAACAGGAGCCAACGAACATCGGTCTGGCCGGTGCAAGCTGCGACGCCGTGAGACGGGAGATCGGCGCGCCTTCCTGCGTCCGTTGAAGCTGCTGGCAGCGGACGATTCGGGAGAGCGATTTGGGGGTGCTGCGCCAGGTCTTCTCGAGAAATCGCAGCTTATTAGAAGTTAAGTGATTAGTGATACGTTGTTTCATTTTCTCTTGTTAAATTCTACTTGTTTTCTTGGTGAGGTCACCAGCCGTTTTGCTTTGGGGTCGTCCCGCAATTCTTCTCCGTTTGCCCATCCACGGGAAGGTGGTTGTTTATAAGTTGGGTGGTCCGTTTTTCCCTTGTGGAGTAGGGGCGGGTTAGAGCAACCTGCGGTTCGGGTTGTTAGGTAATCTCCCTATCAATCTACCGTACGTTAGTAGCTGCCTCTGTCATGTTTGTCGGATATGGTGTGTTAACGAATTTATTGCTTGGAGTGTAACGGTCTAATACCTGAAATATGTTTTGATCTTAGGAAACTTTGATATTATTGCCGATGATGTTGAGAAGCGGTATCTGTGTACTGTAGAGCATCTTAACTATTGAAACTTCCTGGCAGATTAAAACTGTGTGCCGAACCGAGGCTCCAACTCGGGACCTTTGCCTTTCGCGGGCAAGTGCTCTACCAACTGAGCTACCCAAGCACGACTCTCGCCCCGTCCTCACAGCTTTAATTCCACCAGTACCTCGTCTCCTACCTTCCAAAGCTGTGAGAACTGGGCGTGAGTCGTGCTTGGGTAGCTCAGTTGGTAGAGCACTTGCCCGCGAAAGGCAAAGGTCCCGAGTTCGAGTCTCGGTCCGGCACACAGTTTTAATGTGCCAGGAAGTTTCGTATCAGCGCACACTCCGCTGTAGAGTGAAAATATCATTCATCTTAACTATTGTTTGGCCAACCTTGCAGAATTTTATATAAGACTGTATTTCATGGGCTTTTATTTAAGTGATCATTTTAGTATAAAAAGTTGCCACCCTCTCGCCGTAAGACTTTTCTTAGAAATGAAAGGTTAATATTTTAATTGTTAGTGTTTTGTACCATTTCCATCCCTCCTGTGGGGAGGGGGGGGTGCATGGTTTGTGTGCTTGTGCAAATTGTTAAAACTCTTAGTTTAAAGTTATCTGGTGTGTTGCAGATTTGCACCAGTGTAGTCTTTATTTCTTTTTGCCTCTGAATAAATTGTAACTTTGATATTTAGAGCGTGCTTTCTGAATATAATTTTAAATCTTTTTCTTTTAAAAATGCTTTTATGCACTATTAAAGTGAATAAAATTCCCAATTGTTAAAAGGAATTTGGTTATGATTTCATTAGTTACTCCCTGGCAACTACTTCCATGCTTACATAGTCTGATTAAATGTTTTAATGTTCTTGATCAATCGCTAGTAAATAAAATAAATTCTTAAGAATATTCTTTGAAAATAAATCACGGTTCAGTCCCTTCACCCGCATGAAAGGTGATTCAGCTGCCCTTACTGCTGTCGTTTCATGCAACCCTGAAGTTCTGTATTTGGGCTTGGAAAACTGCACGCTAAATCTCAACGTTTTTGCTACAGGCCATCGTGTTCGACTTATTCAAGATAAACGCGCAGAAGTGGCCTTAAGCGCACCCCCTCTACCACACTAAGTCCCCACCGGTCAGGATTTGTAGCCATGCCACTCCCTCCTACCACTGTACAAAAAAAAAAAAAAAAAAAAAAAAAAGCGACTGCACGAATTACTTCCCACATTCGATCTCTTTTCGTCTTCAGTGACTGGCCTTGTTACGCAACCGTGTTAGTTGAGCGCTTACAAATTGTAAAATTGGGGTTTATGTAAATTTTATCTAACAATTTTGTGAATCTGAACAGCATAAAATAAACCATTATATCCTTATATTTGTGAGCCATTGTAATTACGAAGCTACTGTGCTTGGTGGTGGTAGTAGAGGGACAACCTTCGCGTCAGGTCACTCTGCATTGTTGCCAAATTTATTCAAGATGGTGGCGATGACGTCATCAAAGATGGCAGCATGTAGACTTGGAAACAGTGCATGACGTCATCCAAGATGACGGATTATGGCGGGAAAATAGGCAAATTGTGCTATGTCCACTAACCTAACCTCAAGAAAAAATGGTGGGAGATTTGAATTTTGGCAGGAAAATAGACCAGTTGTGCTACGTTCACTAACCTAAGCCTCCAGAAGAAAAAATGGTGGGAACTTTGAATTCCAACAGGATAATGTATGCAAAAACCGTACTTATCTTTATTATTATTGATTATCATTTATTAACATTAATTATCATTTATTATTATTTATTATCATTTATCATTATTTATTATTATTGACCAGCCTCCACTAGAAAATTCCCTCCAAATTCAAATTCCGTCACAGTAATGGCTGCAAGTCCTTACATTTGTTTATTATTATTCATTATCATTTATTAACTTTCATCATCATTCATTGTCATTTATTGTCATTTATTGTCATTCATTGTCATTTATTATTATTATTATTATTATTATTATTATTTATTATTATTATAGGCCTACCTCCACTAGAAAATTGCGCCAAATTCAAATTCCAACATGATAATGTCTCTAAAATTGTACTTTTATTTATTATTATCATTTATTATTTATTCAAGATGGCCGATTTTCTCGGCGAAAAAGACGTTTTCCTTACATCCATAACAAAAATGTATCACAAGTTCAAATCCCAACGCCATAATTGATCACAAGTACGAACTTTCTCCTTCACTTATCTTTCTTCACCTGTAGGCTATCATAATCGCGGCAAATAATAAACTGCACTTATAGTAACGTAAGTCACGTCCTATGATTTTGCAGGGGGGAAGGGACTGAAGACTTTATTTCAAGCAGTGCGGTCATCACTTGTTCTCCAACACAGTCAGCACACACATCTTTGATATCGCAGTGCAGTCACCACGACGTCTGCACTCCAACTGAATTAGTTCAAATCCGCGCCACCCCCTGGCCAGCGCGCGAAGACACTGCCGACGTCTGTCACGTGACGCGACCGGCCACTCGCGCTGGACTGGCAGTATGCTTGGGATTTGCCCAGCGATCACTCGCACGTCGTAAACATGTTTTCGCTAGACACGCTGGAACGTGCCGAGTTTGATGTCACAGCGGTCCCTTGTCCGCTCACCACGTGTATTCGTCGCATCCGCACGTTTCCCGCCAAAATTGTTTGCCTCGGAGCTGAATCACACAACGGTCGGCCGTTCCCTGCCACACTTTTGGCGCCAAAGTTGTTTTCATGGGCACGTTCAAACCTGTTGATGCCGACCGCTCACCGTCCACCACGTGTCCTTGTGCAAGCGAGACCGCAGTGCTACACTTTTGGCGACAAAGTTTGCTCGACAGTGGAATCCGCCGTAACTAAATAACAGCACGTTGGGTCCACACTAGAATGCTCGCTAATTGACTCTCTCTCGCGCGCACATAATAACTGTACAATCGCTGCGCCGCCGCCCCACTTACGTCACACACCCTCCATACACGTGACGGACAGTACTTAATTCCATTTCGTTTTTAATCGTATCAAATAATTCAATTTACAATTTCATATACGTATGCAAAAGCGTTCTACTACCTAATTTCAACTACTTTTCGAGGACCAGACAGCCACCTCTCCCTAGGAACCAGCGCCAAGTTTGAAATCTGCCAGTAAACAAAGCTCACTTGCGCTTCCGCCACCAAAGTAAGAAAATTGTTGCAAACGAAGCTCATCACCGCTTAATTGAGCCACCAGCACTCAACCTCTTCCTACACATTTCGGGTAAAAGGAGTCGCCCAGCACTAGGCCCATAGATGGAGGAACCAATTTACTTTATTTAGGAATGGAGTATATGTATCACACTGACGTGTTCCACACCATACAGACCTGCAAATCACTGTTACAAACTCATTTATAATGCTCTAGACACACGCTTGCTAATTGTAAACAGTTAAAAATAACGCATAGCACAGCCTACAGACATGCGAACCGCTCGTAAATAATGCAAAATATTTACATCCAAATAGCCAAACAACTCCTAATTGTCGCAAATAATTTCAGTGCATAGGTTGATGGAAGAAGTTACGAGTGTACTTTACTTATTTGGGACATATCTTTTTGAAACTTTTGCTTCTCATAGGTTTCGATATGTAAGGCTGACCTAAGGCATGTTCTGAACTCCAGTAGTGCACTACGCTTGACAACACAACCACACCCATCAAGATATTCATTCCAATCCAGACCTGTAACTCCTCTACAGATAAATTTGTCCAGTTATTTGTCGACTCACTCACAGTCTGACCAGATTGCAGTTTTTTGCGCAAAAACCACTCAGACTGCGCTGTGCTGCTCGGGGAAGTAAGGAAGGACTGCACAGTATTTATTTGGATCCCTTTTATTTAGTCTTGGAGTACATTTATCACAAAACACCCGCACTGATCCGACTGTGGTCATCTGACGCAGGCCACAAACACGTAAACAACTCCTAATTTCACCACACAATAGCAAACCGCTCTTAAATAATGCAGTACACAATATCAGCAGAGGAGCTCTGTACTCTTAAACTCACAATGCACATACATGCTCGTGAAATAGTGGAACAGACGCGCCCAAACACCCCCAGCTCCCAAGCCGAGCTAAAGTCTCTGCTCGGCCTCCCCCCAAACATGACCTCAACACAGTCGCATTCGCACCTAACACCGGAGAAACTGATATTGCCTATGCGCCTTAGATTACACTCCAAGGCCGCGCGCAAGTGCGGTCGGCAGGGGTGGGGGTTCCAGGGTCTCCAGTCAAGTTCAGCTTCCGAGCGCTCGTGACAGCCGACCCAAAAGGGCACTCTCTTCTGACACATGTCAAAGCTGCATTGTTCATCTCATATATACCGCCGGCGTCTCAGGTCTGGACCTGCCTTAACGTCTATTGTCAGAATAGCTGATAGCTTGTAGACACACATGATTAATGCGACTGGGAAAACATTTACTTCTCCAATGCAACCGAGATGGTGACTCTAAACCAATCACTCTCATCTGTGCTGTAGGCGCGTGTCATCATTGAGAACACTCTATTTATTTTTTCGAACAACTTATTTAACCATACAATATATCTATCACGCCATCACAAAACACTCACCCCCCAGATGTGCCCTGGGCCATGTTGCACAGCCCACGCACCCAATCATAATTTCAGTACACACTATAGCAAGCTGCTACTAAATAATTCCTCACACAGATGTGTAGATACGCTCAGTACTCGTAAACCATGCTAATAACGCATAGCAGAGCCTGCAGATCCGCTCGCAAAATAACTCAGCAGACGTGCGCAGGTACCCCCCACACCGCACCCTGCCCACAGGATCGTGAAGTCACCCATCCGTCTGATTTCAGACCTCGCACAGCCCCTGCTCGGCTTCTGCAAGCGTGAGTTGGTGCGGTCAACGCGCTCGTCAGCGGTCAAAGCACACACATACATCTGTCCAGGACCACGATCCCGAGCCGTGACCACTGAACGCGGGTGAAATTCAACTTTATATCAACGTAGCATAATTCCAAAGTGCAGCCTCCATACGCTAGACACATCATAGCAGCACATGTCTTTACCTCCTATGACACTGTAGCACACTGCACATTGCTCCTTACAAGACATTACACGGCCCTTTAACTAAACATAACTGCACATCCCTGCTCTCGCCTCGTCGCGTGACCAGCCATCTAAAACCTTCTCAATATTATTCTTACTTTACAACATTGTACAGTTATTATGTGCACGCGAGAGAGAGTCAATTAGCGAGCATTCTAGTGCGCACCAAACGTGCTTTGGCGCCAAAAGTGTGGCAGGGAACGGCCGACCGTTGTGTGATTCAGCTCCGAGGCAAACAATTTTGGCGGGAAACGTGCGGAGGCGACTAATACACGTGGTGAGCGGACAAGGGACCGCTGTGATGTCAAACTCGGCAAGTTCCAGCTTGTCCAGCGAAAACATGTTTACGACGTGCGAGTGATCGCTGGGCTCGCCCCAAGCATACTGCCAGTCCAGCGCGAATGGTCGGTCGCCTCACGTGACAAACGTCTGCAGTGTATTCGCGCGCTGGCCAGGGGGTGGCGAGGATTTGAACTGATTCAGTTGGAGCGCAGACGTCGTGGCGACTACACTGCGGCATCAACGATGTGTGTGCTGACTGTATTGGAGAACAAGTGATGACCGCACTGCTTGAAATAAAGTCTTCAGTCCCTTCCCCCCTGCAAAATCAAAGGACGTGACTTACGTTACTATAAGTGCAGTTTATTATGTGCCACGATTATGATAGCCTACTGGTGAAAAAAAGATAAATGATGGAGAAAGTTCCTATGTGTGAACAATTATGGTGTTGGGATTTGAACTTGTAATACATTTTTGTAATGGATGTAAGGAAAATGGCTTTCTCGCCGAGAAAATCGGCCATCTTGAATAAATAATAAATGATAAAAATAAATAGAAGTACAGTTTTAGAGACATTATCGTGTTGGAATTTGAATTTGGCGCAATTTTGTAGTGGAGGTAGACCTATAATAATAAATAATAATAATAATAATAAATGATAATGAATGATAATAAATGACAATAAATCATAATGAATGTTAATAAATGATAATGAATAATAATAAACAAAAGTTAGGATTTGCAGCCATTGCCGTGATGGAATTTGAATTTGGTGGGAATTTTCTAGTGGAGGCTGGTCAATAATAATAAATAGTGATAAATGGTAATTAATAATAATAAATGATAATAAATAATAATAAATGATAATGAAGGTTAGTAAATGATAATCAATAATAATAAAGATAAGTACGGATTTTGCATGCATTATCCTGTTGGAATTCATATTTCCCGCCATTTTTTCTTCTGGAGGTTAGGTTGGTGGATGTAGCACAATTGGTCAATTTTCCCGACAAAATTCAAATTTCCCGGCATTTTTTCTTGAGGTTAGGTTAGTGGACATAGCACAATTGGCCTATTTTCCCGCCAAAATCCGCCATCTTGGAAGACGTCATGCGCTGTTGCCAAGTCTACATGCCGCCTTCTTGGATGACGTCATCACCGCCATCTTGACTAAATTTGGCAACAATGCAGAGTGACCTGACGTGAAGGTTGTCCCTCTACTGGTGGTAAGTCAGAATCAATTTGTAAACGTAATTAGTTTTAGTGCAAGGTTTACAGTAGTCGTTTTCCTAGCATTATCCTCGCAGGTACGTTTAAGTTACTAATGTTAACGAAATAGCGAGATATGTTGGTGGCGTAGTAGCCCAGTCAATAGAGGCCAAAAACAGGTTGAATATCGGAAATAGGTCGTATAGTCGGAAATTTTTTTTACGGTAGTAGGTGTGCCATGGACAACATTCTAAAATTCTGACTGGTGAGGGTAGGGTGTAGGGGTGGCATTGCGTTTGAAGGTCACTTCTGTATGTTCTTCTTGAATAACGCGAAAACGTATTGCAGAACAAAATTTAAACACATTAAATTTCCTACGAAAAGTTCCTGTTCATTTTTTGTGTCAGTCTAACAGTTTGTACATAGCGAGTGAGAAAATATGAATCTTGCGCGTAATTTTTGAAGGCCACATATGGACTGGGAGTTGCATGAAACGACATCGGTGGGAGCCTTTAGCTGGCCATGACATATCATCACAATTTTAAAAATATAGGTATGATTTGTCTTCTACGGTCGACAGTGTCTGTAGCTCTGTTAGACTGGTCCCTTGTGGTGAATGAAGCTGGAGATCTGCCTTTGTATGTTCCCCTGCTCAGAATGAACCGTGATCGGCCACAAGGCGATTCGTGGCCGATACCAGACTGCGGTAAGACAATAAAATTCAACGAGACTGTCGTACCTGCGAAGAGCCAGGGATGGCCAAGAGCCAGATCAGGCACACGACTGAAATATTAAAAGTTCCCAACGGTATGAACAAAGAGATTGTCTACCGTCTTTCACCGTCCTGGCTGGTAGCCATCGGAGACCAACAAGCCGCGCTAATAATCTGAGACGCGAGCGTTACCAGCGAGAAAATGCCGCTGATCGTTTGACGTCCCTCACGAGGAAAGAAGTTACCCACATCCCATTCGCCGATGACTGTCAATCATGACTGACACTGACTGGGCCAACAGACAACAGTAGATTTACGCTACCTTCGTTACAGGAGGCCAATGTAATAATGAAAGTGATCCGTTAAGTGGTGGTTGTATGCTGAAACTGTGTGTCGCTGAATTTCTCGCTAATGGTCCGAAAACAGTCTGATTTCTAAATTCGAATCGGCATAGCTACCATACTTTTTTACATGAACTTATTTATGCAAATAACTTTGTAGAAATTTGAATTTTAATTCTGATTAATCTGAAATGCGTTTTAGACTACATAAATACTCCACAAAATACTCCGAATGACTGTTAAGTTATTTAAATATGTGTTATTACATAAAATCACGTGCGAAATTTACGTGAAATTTCACTAAGTGAAAACTCTTCCTGATATTCTGTCAATATATTCATTTAGGTCAAACAACAAACTCTTCCCTTGCAACGAATAACTGTACTCTGTTGTAGCTACACTGAAAATGATTATCTGAAATAAATCACTGCGTATTTTTATTTAAGTTGATAGTTTAGATAAATTACTTATTGTTTATTGCTCAAGCAAAAGTGCAATGCTTGACAATGAAAACTTTGAGGAACATATCTCCTTTGACACTGGGGAGGTGCTTTGTAAAATATTTATAAATGACAAAAGGAAGTGCTTTCAAATTCAATTATTTGAATGACACAAAAGTATGTTCAAAGTAATATGAATGTCAGGATTTTCTCACTCCTCGTTTTCATTGTCAATAACGTTTGCTTTCACAAAATATTTTTATTACTAGGTCTACGACTTTACTTCCGGCGTTTTATCTCGAAGTTAGGAGCTTTATTATGAAAAACTTACAAAAAAGTATTATTTATAATATTGCCCATCTCTGGCCACTACATTCTCCCATCTTTCGGATGCATACGAATCCCGTGGCGGAGGAAGTGGGCGTCTCTTGTGGGGATCCATGAATCCATTCAATTTTGCACTTGTTAATATGATCGGAAGTGCTGGTCAGCCTGACTGTATGCCACTGATCGAAAAAGGTGGTAGTCAGAGAGAGCAACGTATAAAAAATACGGCGGGAGGGATAGGACTTCTCATTTCAACGTTTCCATGTATATTTTGACGGGTTTTGCGACAGGGGGTCGAGCACTGACCTGCTGAAAAATTACCTTTATGTGTCTATCGCTGTACTGTGGCCGTTTGTGTTTCAATGCTGGGCTCGAACGCACCATTTGATTTCGATAATTATGTCCAGTGACTGCCTTCGTCTGTTTCAGAAGCTACGAAAACGTTCTGCCTTCCACTGCCATGCCGGTTTTCGACATCAAAATCACCGTCTTTAAGGCGTTGAAAACGTTCTCTGCACGTTCTTCCACTAATAGCTCCCTCACCATAGGTCTTACCCAGCATTTTAAGAGCCACAGCCGCAAATTTCTTCACGTTAAAGCAGAAAATAAAAACTTCCCGCACATGGTGAGAAATGGGTACTTAAATTGGCATACTTAATCGAGAATAACTTTATGATGCAATCACAAATCGACTAATATTTTTATGGGTTTATGTTTACAGACGCCTAAGCTTATTGTAATACAGCTATGACCAACCACCTGAACCCCACTTGCCGCTACTGCCGTCTATTGCAAAAGGGCGGAAGCAAAGTTGTAGACCTAATACAAAAGTTTGTTTTCTTGAATTCCTAAAACAACAGTATTCAACTAATCTAAATGGTGAGGGCTAATTACTGAATATATGACTAATAGTTGTCCCTGATTACTACCACGTACGTATTACTGGACTTAATGAAATTCCTGTACGGCGATAATTACTAGAACTGCGCGACCGCCACGGTCGCAGGTTCGAATCCTGCCTCGGGCATGGATGTGTGTGATGTCCTTAGGTTCGTTAGGTTTAAGTAGTTCTGAGTTCTAGGGGACTGATGACCTCAGCTGTTAAGTCCCATAGTGCTCAGAGCCATTTGAACCATTTGATAATTACTAAACTAGAGATTGCAGCTGACAAATTCAAAATACGTACCTTTCTCTCAAGTGCTGTCTCTTTATACAGTCTTCTTAAAAATTTGCTATCATCCTCAGGTTACACGTCTTGGAACATATCGAATAGAAATCTCTGTGCAGCACTTCCACTACAAAAGCTGCTCCTCCGCCATGCTCCAGCACCCTCTCTCCAGCACTCCTCGGCTACCACTGCTCGATGCTGCGACTCGAGTTGACTATTACCTAGCAGCTTGCCCCCACTTTTCTCAATAACGCAAACTCTGGAAGCCAGAGATTGTGTACCGCTCAATGTTCAACACACAAGTTGGTGATTGAAATTTCGTGAGAAGATACCGCCGTAACGAGAAACGCCTTTGTTTTAATGCTGTCCACCCCTAATCCTGTATCATGTCAGTGACACACTCTCCTATCTCGCGAAACATGCTGCTCGTCTTTGAACTTTCTCGATGTACTCCGTGAATCCTGTCTGTTAAGGATCGTGGACTACACAGAAGTACTCCAAAAGAGGGCGGACAAGCGTAGTGGAGGCAGTTTTTGGTTTGCCTTCCCCACAATACTTTGTAACCACCCAAATAAATTCCGTAACCTCTCAATAAAAATATGAGAAGCCTCCCAATAAAAATGTGACTCATATATAACCTTTCAATAATTAACTGACTGTGAATCTAAACTGGTAAATCTAGACCTCTGCAGTGGTGCCTCATGGCCCTGAAAAGGGATAAACTGAAAATTCTTACCTCATTGATGTCGCCGGATAACGCGTATATATCTGCTCCTATAAGAAATTTTTCTGGCACAACCCAGTGCAATGCTGGCCACTAGCTTTTGTTAAGTATAAAAAACATCTGATTTTATTTACGACAATTGGCATGACTATGGATAGGAGAAATTAGTAAAAAATTTAAATTCAGATGAATGACTGTTAAAAGTTGTCTTTATAAGAAAGATTATTATTGAAAAATTATTGAAAAATATTTACATGTGACTCTGATATGACAATAGTACAAAATTTGTTGTAGCAATTAACATATGCGTGCGGCAATAAATAACAATTATTTTGCTTTCACCTTATACTACATCGCTCAGGCACCGCCATCGTTCTCCACTACCGGCCTTGGTAATTCCATACTGGACACAAGTGCTGTCTGTGATCTACGCAACTCGACAACTGCTCTCTACGAGTGGCCTGACCCAACCGCTCGACTACGAGCTACTACTACTACTACTACTACTACTACCGACACTGCTCTCTAGTCTGCGATTCTATTGTAGCTTAAATATCGTAGGTAGCGCGTGAGCAATCCGTCAAAGTTACATCTGCTCGAATGCGCTAACAATAAATTCCTTAGTCATGGACCTCTTACAACTTCCTATGTGTTCTGTCCAATTTAAGCTGTTTGTAAGCCCTTCAGACTGAGCACCATCCTCGTCAACTAACCCATTATCACTTTCGTTATTATCTGCATACGAAGAAATTGCGATAATTTCGTAATCATAAGTCATATCCCAATCGAGTCACATACGCACTTATTACCTACGTCGGAGCATCCTGGGAAATTTGCATGAAATCGCTTCTAAGCAGTTGTCCTTTATCCACTCTGTGCATTCCGTTTGTCCATGTGCCATATCACGTACTCCCTCTTAAGTGTCATTTTGCACTCGCAACAGACGGGGATAATAGGCTACCGTAGAACTCAGTGGTAACTAGCAAACTGACTTCGTTAGCTGCGGAGCGTTGCGGAACAGCTATTGTACTGAAAGAATAACAAAGTCCGGATAAGTGCGGGTAGAACTCGCGCACCGAGGGTATCATATATATATATATATATATATATATATATATATATATATATATATATATATATATATAGGGTGAGTCACCTAACGTTACCGCTGGATATATTTCGTAAACCACATCAAATACTGACGAACAGATTCCACAGACCGAACGTGAGGAGAGGGACTAGTGTAATTGGTTAATACAAACCATAAAAAAAATGCACGGAAGTATGTTTTTTAACACAAACCTAGGTTTTTTAAAATGGAATCCCGTTAGTTTTGTTAGCACATCTGAACATATAAACAAATACATAATCAGTGCCATTTGTTGCATTGTAAAATGTTAATTACATCCGGAGATATTGTAACCTAAAGTTGACGCTTGAGTACCACTCCTCCGCTGTTCGATCGTGTGTATCGGAGAGCACCGAATTACGTAGGGATCCAAAGGGAACGGTGATGGACCTTAGGTACAGAAGAGACTGGAACAGCACTTTATGTCCACATGCTAACACCTTTTTATTGGTCTTTTTCACTGACGCACATGTACATTACCTTAGGACGTGGAGGACGCATAAATTGGCCAGCCTGTTCTCCTGATCTTACACCTCTCGACTTCTTTCTGTGGGGTACGTTAAAGGAGAATGTGTACCGTGATGAGCCAACAACCCCAGAGGATATGAAACAACGTATTGTGGCAGCCTGCGGCGACATTACACCAGATGTACTGCGGCGTGTACGACATTCATTACGCCAGAGATTGCAATTGTGTGCAGCAAATGATGGCCACCACATTGAACATCTATTAGCCTGACATGTCGGGACACACTCCATTCCACTCCGTAATTGAAAACGGAAACCACGTGTGTACGTGTACCACACCCCTCATCGTAATGTACATGTGCGTCAGTGAAAAAGACCAATAAAAAGGTATTAGCATGTGGACGAAACGTGCTGTTCCAGTCTCTTCTGTACCTAAGGTCCATCACCGTTCCCTATGCATCCCTACGTAATTCGGTGCTCTCCGATACACACGATCGAACAGCGGAGGAGTGGTACTGAAGCGTCAACTTTAGGTTACAATATTTCCGAATGTAATTAACATTTTACAATGTAACAAACGGCACTGATTACGTATTTGTTTATATGTTCAGATGTGCTAACAAAGCTAACGGGATTCCATTTTTAAAAAACGTAGGTTTGTGTTAAAAAACATACTTCCGTGCATTTTTTTATGGTTTGTATCCACCAATTACACTAGCCCCTCTCCTCACGTTCGGTCTGTGGAATCGGTTCGTCAGTATTTGATGTGGTTTACGAAATATATCCAGCGGTAATGTTAGGTGACTCACCATATATATATATATATATATATATATATATATATATATATATATATATATATATATATATATATGCTTAGCTCTGCCTTTTGTCGTTGCAGAGTTTTAAATTCCTAAAGTTGTGGTATTCTTTTTGAATCACCCTGTATATATATATATAAGGCAGAGCTAAGCACTATCTGTCGGCGAATTAAGGGAGCTATAAAGTTTCATTTAGTTGTACATTTGTTCGCTTGAGGCGCTGTTGACTAGACGTCAGCGTCAGTTGATGCTAAGATGGTGACCGCTCAACAGAAAGCTTTTTGTGTTATTGAGTACGGCAGAAGTGAATCGCCGACAGTTGTTCAGCGTGCATTTCGGACGAAGTATGGTGTTAAACCTCCTGATAGGTGGTGTATTAAACGTTGGTATAAACAGTTTACAGAGAATAGGTGTTTGTGCAAGGGGAAAAGTTCTGGACGGCCGAGAACGAGTGATGAAAATGTAGCACGCATCCAGCAAGCATTTGTTCGCAGCCCAGGAAAATCGACTCGCAGAGCTAGCAGAGAGCTGCAAATTCCACAATCAACTGTATGGAGAGTCCTACGAAAAAGGTTAGTTATGAAACCTTATCGTCTGAAATTGGTTCAAGCACTGTCTGCAGCTGATAAGATTAAAAGAATCGATTTCTGTGATTTTATCCTTGCTCAAATGGAAACAGATGGCTCTTTCGTTTCAAAGATTGTGTTTAGTGATGAAGCAACTTTCCACACTAACGGGAAAGTCAACCGTCACAATGTCTGTATATGGGGCACTGAGAGTCCGCGGGAAACAACTCAGTATGAACGTGACTCGCCTAAGGTGAACGTTTTCTGTGCCATTTCAACCAATAAAGTTTTTTGTCCCTTTTTCTTCGAAGGTGCTACTGTAACTGGACTACAGTATCTGGAGATGTTAGAGAATTGGCTGTTCCCTCAGCTCGAACAAGAAGCACAACAATTCATATTTCAGCAGGATGGAGCGCCACCACATTGGCACTTATCTGTCCATAACTACCTGAACGTCAACTACCCGAGGCGATGGATCGGCCGCCAGGCAGCCCGTGACAAAGCACTTCATCACTGGTCTCCAAGAAGCCCTGATCTTACCCCCTGCGATTTTTTCTTATGGGGGTATGTTAAGGATATGGTGTTTCGGCCATCTCTCCCAGCCACCATTGATGATTTGAAACGAGAAATAACAGCAGCTATCCAAACTGTTACGCCTGATATGCTACAGAGAGTGTGGAACGAGTTGGAGTATCAGGTTGATAATGCTCGTGTGTCTGGAGGGGGCCATATTGAACATCTCTGAACTTGTTTTTGAGTGAAAAAAACCTTTTTAAATACTCTTTGTAATGATGTATAACAGACGGTTATATTATGTTTCTTTCATTAAATACACATTTTTAAAGTTGTGGTATTCTTTTTGAATCACCCTGTATATTCCTGGAATCGAGAATGTCCACAATTTTTGTCTGTTGTGCAACCCGAGGTGGTGTTAAGTGTAGGGAAAAGCCTTAATTTATTATTTAATTTTTCAAATTTTACAATACTTTCTTCCGACTAACACTGCGTCTCAGTGGCATGATATAGTTTACACAAGCAGCTCCGCAGCAACAGGGATGGATCCCACGCTCTGTTCCACTGAGCTAGGGACGCTATCCACGGGATTTCGGAGAAAGTAACGGCTTCAGAAAGTTCAAAGCCACGCAGTAGGAGGGTAGAAGTCGATCACCGTGGAGTGTGCGGGCTGGCCGGCGTGGTAGTGGCGGCAGCAGCGGATCGCTGTCTGGTCTACCAGGCCTCCTACCCTGAGGCCGTGTCCGCCTGCTCCTCCTGTTAAGGACGAAATGCTCTCCGCCAGTATGCGTGGTTCTTTACGCGGTTGTAGCAGATAACAGACCAAATGTACCCCGTAGAATACGAGAAAGAGAATAAATCTCCATATTTTGGCAACTCTTTCTTTCATTCCATATGCTAGAGTTGAATGGGTTGACTTCTGGATGCCCACTTAACGTTCCTTAACCCATACTGACACGTACAACTGGCATCGTACCGATCATGGGAATTCCAATACCTTTGTGTGACATAATTACAAATTAACAATTTTTGGACTTCATGCTTCAGTTGTACTGTAAAACCTTGCTTCTTGCCAAATTTCATCACTCTAGGTCAATGACACTGGACTCGCATTCGGGAGGACGACGGTTCAATCCCGCGTCCGGCCATCCTGATTTAGGTTTTCCGTGATTTCCCTAAATCACTCCAGGCAAATGCCGGGATGGTTCCTCTGAAAGGGCACGGCCAACTTCCTTCCCCATCCTTCCCTAATCCGATGAGACCGATGACCTCGCTCTCTGGACTCCTTCCCCAAAAACAACCCAACAACTGTAGGTCAATGGGAAGTGACCTACAGGTTTTGAGGATGAGTTTGCAAATATCAAAATAAGTGACATAAATAGCCATATCTTTCGATTGCATTGATTCAGGAGCTTTATTTCTTTCCACCGCCACGGGACCTTAGACCTTAGTATGTGACATCAATTTCATCTCGATTCAGCTATCCGTTCCTGAGAAAAAGGTTTTTGAACAGTTGGACCGACAGACAGACGAATAGCAAAATAATCCTATAAGCTTTCCGTTTATACCGTCTGAGAAACGGAACGATGAAAACGATTTGGATGAACAATGATCGGTAAACGAAGTTCCAAGTTAGCGTCCGCGACTGTTATTTTACGACGTGATACGACCGTACGCCTAGAACATTTGGTGTTACCTGACACTATCCGCGCAAGTCAACGTATTTACATAAATCTAAAACACCTATCCTTCCAAATGTAATTTAAAAAATGGAAACAAGAACATTTAGGAAATAGTGATAAGAGTGTTTCGCATCTTCTTTTGTTTTTGGTTTTCTGGAAATGTTAGCAAAGAATCTCGTACGGTAGCTTTACGACTACCCATAACCCATGTCGCTGACGGCTCACATCGTAGGGAAGATAAATGGGGCGGTGAAGTGGGTGTGACTGGATATAGGAGCAACCGAGTGACGCCTGTCGTTCAGCAGAATGGAAACGCAGCATCTATTTATCACCAGAAGGCGGGTGTCCATGGCACTGCCTCCCATCAAGGCCCAGAGAAACGGCGTCTCTTTGGGCAGCATAACAAAAGTCCACGGGATCGACGATGAATAGGCGAGTGCCTAATATATCCTCTAACGAATATGAAACTGAAACCAAGGATACAAATACAATTGTTGTAATTATCAGGTAGTGGCGGAACGACATGAGCATAGTGCCCCACGAACTACTTCGTCACAAATTGCACTTACTTGTCACCTTGTATTTCACATCAGATTTCAATGATGTATTATGTTTTGCTATGTACAATAATATTGTTACAGTGATGGAGAAGCACAAATTTAAAATTTCCGTGTATCGAACAGTCAAAGGCTTTGTGTTTACCATCGTGCAGACTCTATGCCAGTTCGTGGTTAGCAGCAAACCCGTAATACAAGTCAAAAGAAAACTTACCTTCTTTGTTTTGAATCAAACGTGATTTGATAAAGTGGATTTTGGAAACATTCCAGAGGTTGGCAGAGTTCGCTATAAGATAATTACAAGCTTAAAAAACGCCTAAGCTAGGAATATACAATGAGGTGATGAGATGGCGATATGCACACGTATAGATGACAGTAGTATCGCGTTTACAATGTACATAAGTGTAGATGTCTTTTGTACTCAGATGACTCATGTGAAACAGTTTCCGACTTAATTATGGCCTCATGACTTTGAACGCGGAATGGTAGTTGGAACTAGACACATGGAGCGTTCCGTTTCAGAAATCGTTAGGGAATTGAGTATTTCGAAATCCACAGTGCGGAGAATATCAAATTTCACGCATTATCTCTTACCATGGACAAAACAGTGGCCAACTGCCTCTACTTAACAATCAAGAGCAGTCGAGTTTCTATAGAGTTGTTAGTGCCAACAGAAAAGCAGCACTGCGTGAAATTACCGCAGAAATCAGTGTGGGATGTACGACGAAATTTGCCATTAACTGGTTATGAGAGAAGACGATCGACGCCATTACCCTTGACAACTGCATGACATTGCCCGCAGTGCCTCTGCTGGGCTCTCGACCATATGGATTGTACTCTAGACGACTGTAAAACCATGGCCTGGGTAGGTGAGTCCAGCTTCACTTGATAAGAATTGATGGCAGGGATCGAGTGTGGGGCAGACCCCACTAAGCCAAGGACCCTAGTTGTCAACAAGACACTGTGCAAGCTGTTGCTGGTTCCATAATGGTGTGGGCTGTACTTACATGGAATGGACTGGGTCGCGGTCTGAGGCGCCTTGTCACGGTCCGCGTGGCTCCTCTCGTCGGAGGTTCGAGTCCTACCTCGGGCATGCGTGTGTGTCGCCCTTAGAGTAAGTTAGATTAAGTAGTGTGTAAGCTTAGCGACCGATGACCTCAGCAGTTTGGTCCCATAAGACCTCACCACCAATTTCCAAATTTGGACTGGGTCCTCTGGTCCGACTGAACCGATTGTTGAATTTCAATGCTTATTCATTGACTTCATGTTCCCAACGATTAGCAGCTGGAAGTGGGCTCTGCAATCTTTTAGAAGATTTTGTCGCGAAAATTTTTAGCTTTTAACTATGCCTAGATAAGCTTCGGTGGCCCACCTGGAAAACTTGTATATTTTATTATTTGATTCGTAATTCGATGACTGCGGACCGGGTGTCAATCGCGGTTGGTAAACAGTGGGTGAAATGCTGTGGCAATTCAACCGTACATGGCAGCGACTGCAACCTTGCTGACCCAGAAGCGTTAGTTCCACATCGCAGCAAGGATAGAGGCTGGCGTCTGGTACCTGCGGCCGTGGTGGTTGTCAGAAACGTGCAGAGCCTGCGTTGAACTCTGGAGTGGAACGCTAGACGCCGGGTGGAGTGTTGGACAACGGCGGCCTCTGAGCAGTCTCGCCCCGGTGGATCCTACATGAAGACTATAACCAGGGCTAGCTGAAGGCTCGTAGATCAGCAGCTGTCCTTCTCAGTGCCACTGGAGAGGTTAGCCATACAGTTATCAGATGACTGGCTCACAGACTTTATTGGTCAAATGCAATAAGCTGACGGAACGTTGCAACGTCCTGAGCAGGGAACATTTACGAGTGTAGCCATCCTGCCAGATGTGATATGACAGGTGGTGGGCCCCCGTCACATACTCTGCTGGGGGAATACCGCGTTGTTCTACACCCAGGCAACAACTGACCGAAGAACGGTCTGGGTGCAGGTTAACGCCAGCAACACTATTGCAGCACCCTCTATTATATCTATGGATGGCCACATACCTGCGAAAAATATTAAGAACACCGCCAACTACAAGTTCAGCTCAAAATTATTTTATATACTATGGGTTTCGGCGATATTCTACGCCATTATCATACCCTAAATAACAAAGTTACCAGCAATATTACCAACAAGAATTACACAAAATGTGTTCAATGTGTGTGAATTCCTAAGCGACCAAACTGCTGGGGTCATTGGTCCATAGACTTACACACTGTTTTAGCTAACTTATGCTAAAAGCAACACACATACACCAATACCCGTGGGTGAACTCTAACCTCCGGCGGGAGTGGCCGCGCAATACATGACGTGGGGTCTCAAACCTCGCGGCCACTCCCCTCGGCGACTACATAAAATAAAGCTGCAATTGTGGATACATGAGTGCATATATGTCATTAAATAAAAAATGGTTCAAATGGCTCTGAGCACTATGGGACTTAACTTCTGAAGTCATCAGTCCCCTAGAACTTAGAACTACTTAAACCTAACTAACCTAAGGACATCACACACGTCCATGCCAGAGGCAAGATTCGAACCGGCGACCGAAGCGGTCGCGCGGTCACAGACTGTAGCGCCTAGAACCGCTCGGCCACTCCGGCCGGCGTCATTAAATAAGAGTATGTGAGTAAGCCTGGAAACACCGACAAGTCTCTGAACTTGGATAAACCGATAACGAAGTCTATGCTCTTACTGTACCTCACGAAAGTTAAAATGCCATTAAACAAATAAATTAACTGACATAGTAGAAGCCTAAACTTATCACTAATAAACAAACCTATAAATAGGTGTAAATAATAATAAAATCATCATATAAATACAAGACTGCCATCTAAGCTGCTTACTCGTGACCTAAACTAAATTAGAATGCCAAAAATTAAAAAAGGAAAACTATCTCTGAGTATTGCTTTGGCAGTTTACTGTCGGGAAAGAATCGATGTGGGGGGAAGAATTGCCTGCCTATCAAGGAGATGGAGTGAGCGTAAGAGAAAAGTACAGGGGCACGCCAGTATCCAGTCTTCATTCATCCAGAATTTGAGAATGGGAGCATTTAGTGACTTCCAACAAACATTACACGTAATTTCAAACCTTTACGAAGCATATCTCGCCTTGAGACCAAACAGTTATCTGCTACCATTTGGCTGTATAATTCCTAAATTTGGGAAAAGACTACTACCTGTATTAACGATAAATTATGAAGACAGTACTCAAATATACTTAATTTTATCCATTGTTTTTCAGTGTTTCGTCCGCGACTGTTTTACTTTCGTAAAATGAAGAACAAACCGCCTTCAGTCACAAGTTGCGTTTATTTACTCCACTATTCATTTCGAGCCCTGGAGGCTCATCTTGGGGTGCTTTTTAGTGATTTACATCAGGTTTCTTAGTTGTTTGCCTGTTGATATTACATTTTTGTGTTACAACATCGTATATTGTAGACATAAGTTTAACAGCCTTAATAATATGAAACTAACTTACAGTTTAACATTGTACTATGTCTGCTTCTGTTGTACAGTTGGTATACACAATACATATCTTTAATTTTGCAGTACATACTGGGATATATACATAGTCACACACTTTTTCGCACATTGTAGTAGCAGAGAGTAAACATGCCAAAGATTCTCGTTCATACAGATGTTCTACTTCTAAACATAATCGATTTTCTTGTTTCATAGAAGATAATATGATATAGTATTACCAGTACACAGGTATTATTAAAATAATTATTTGGCACCATGTTGTATGTTGTCAGCTGTTTGTACTATTATGGATTTCATTCCCCAGGAAAAAATAAACTTTTAAAGGTGTAGAAAAAATTGTGGCTGATAAACTCTGTTTGTTCATTCAACAAGTTTCCGGAATATTTTTCTTTGTTTAGCATTATTTCTAACTGTTCTAGTAGATTAAGATTTTTACTGTTGGGTTCCGTGTGAAGTACAGTTAGGCTGTTGTGGATGTCGTCAAGTCTGTGTTTATTAATATACATGCGGTTAGCTATTGTAGATTTTTCAAAATGGTTTAGTCGAAAGGTGTCGGTGTGTTCTTTATACCGTGTGTGGAAGGTTCTTCCAGTTTTTCCTATGTAAAATGCAGGGCAACTGTTACATTGTAATTTATATATTCCACTGTGTTGTGTTATTGACTTGTTTGTGTTCACTGTGTGAGGTAAGTGGCCCCAATATTGCGCCAAATAATTATTTTAATAATAGCTGTGTACTAGTAATACTATATCATATTATCTTCTATGAATCAAGAAAATCGATTATATTTAGAAGTAGAACATCTGTATGAACGAGAATCTTTGGCATGTTTACGTTCTGCTAGTACAATGTGCGAAAAAGTGTGTGACTATGTATATATCCCAGTATGTACTGCAAAATTAAAGACATTTATTGTGTATACCAACTGCACAACAGAAGCAGACATAGTACAATGTTAAACTGTAAGTTAGTTTCATATTATTAACGCTGTTAAACTTATATCTACAATATACCATGTTGTAACACAAAAATGTAATATCAACAGGCAAACAACTAAAGAACCTGATGTAAATCACTAAAAAGCACCTGAAGATGAGCCTCCAGGGCTCAAATATACTCCTAGATGTACTCGAAAAATCGTATCACTGCACGATACAAAGTTTTGGAGATACAACGTTATAAACATTGAGCTGCGTGGAAGTGAAATTGTGGGGTGAAAGCCGGCCAAAGTGACCGAACGGTTCTAGGCGCTCCAGTCTGGAACCGTGCGACCGCTACAGTCGCAGGTTCGAATCCTGCCTCGGGCATGGATGGGTGCGTCGTCCTTAGGTTAGTTAGGTTTAAGTAGTTCTGAGTTCTCGGGGACTGATGACCTCAGATGTTAAGTCCCATAGTGCTCAGAGCCATTTTTTTCTGTGGGGTGAAATTCGCTAGAGATATCGGTGAAATATGTGTATAAATAAATGTGATATACGTTAAACATATCAAACAAGTGCGTATGTGGACATGGGTGAAAAGCTCCTCCTAAATATCTGGATCGGTTTCCGCAAAACATGTAACACATCTCACTATCTGGAAGGATATTGTGGAGGCAGAGGTAGTGCTGTGGCTCTGAGGTAGTGCTGTGGCTCTGAGCACTATGGGACTAGTGCTGTGGCGGACTCAAGCGTGCACGTGTTGGTGTGGCGTGCTGCGAGAGTCAAGGAGTGAACTTTGCACCAGGCGCTAGTATGTGCTGACGCAGCGTCTGACATGGCGTCGCACTCGGCGCGCTGCAGCACCCAGGCTCGGCTCGTAGTGGAATAACAGCGGCGAATATTGACCGACCATACAACGTCAAGCATGAACCAAACAAAAAAAAAAAAAAAAAAAAAAAAAAAAACGGCAACACTATGGACCGAACGGTGGGAACGGATCGCGATTCTGACACCAGATGTAAAGTGTACGGGCACTCCTGACACCAATTGTAAATGTGTACAGGGTTTGGCAAAGAGGGAGGCGGTGCAGGAGGTCTGGCGGTCAGGATTAGAGAGTGGGGATCCAGGGCTGCCGTTAAATGACAAAACAGGACAACGCAGTCTGACAAAATTTACGTTATTTGCTATAGTAATAATGTTTTTTCTCATACTACAACAGACTAATGAAAGGGAGATTTAGCGTAAGCTAAATAATACAAATTGAAATGATAACCTTTACGACAGATATCATGTAGCTACTCCCGATGTGTATTAACTAATCATACTTGGTAGGAGTGATTTGTACAATTCAAACGGACTTGCTCACTGTACCGGACAACACTTAACAAACCGAAATTGGCTCGTATGGAAGCCATATATCGACTCTTCGTCACTGCTAAAATGTGTCTTGTACTTTCTCTGTGGCACACAATTACCTTCTTAGGTAAATGATATCGGATGACTGAGTGTAGGTCTATCTTGAACAAAGTTCTTAAATTACCTAAGCGTTACCCAAATGCTAAAACGCGATGAGTCAACTGTCCAGCGCAACAAGTGCACCACACTATGTCATCAAAAGTATCCGGACACCTCGCTGAAAATGACTGACAAAAAACGGTTAAAATGGCTCTGAGCACTATGGGACTTAACATATACGGTCATCAGTCCCCTAGAACCACTTGAACCTAACTAACCTAAGGACATCTCACAACACCCACTCATCACGAGGCAGAGAAAATCCCTGACCCCGCCGGGAGTCGAACCCGGCATCCCGGGCGTGAGAAGCGAGAACGCTACCGCACGACCACGAGCTGCGGACAATGATTTACAAGTTCATGGCGCCCTCCATCTGCAATGCCAGAATTCAGTATGGTGTTGGCCTACCCTTAACCTTGAAGACAGCTTCCAACCTCGCAGGCAGACGTTCAGAAACGTGCTAGGTTTCTTGGGGAATGACAGCGCATTCTTCACAGAGTGCTGAACTGAGGAGAGGTATCGATGTCGGTCGCTGAGGTCTGGCACGAAGTCGGCCTTCCGAAACATCCTAAAGGTGTTCTATATTATTCAGGTCAGGACTGTGTGCAGGCCAGTCCATTATAAGGATGTTACTGTCGTGTAACCACTTCGCCACAGCCCGTGCATTATGAACAGATGCTCGATCGTGCTGAAAGATGCAATGGCCACCGCCGAATTGCTCTTCAACAGTGGGAAGCAAGAAGGTGCTTAAAACATCAATGTAGGCCTGTGCTATGATAATACCACGCAAACCAACAATGGGTGCAAAAACGCGACCACACCGTAACACCACTGCCTCCGAATTTTACTGCTGGCACTTCACGCGCTGGCAGATGGCGTTCACTGGGCATTCGCAATACCCACATCTGCCATCACATCATCACACTGTGCACCGTGATTCGTCACTCTACACTGCGTTTTTCCACTGTTCAGTCGTCCAATGTTTACGCTCCTTACACAAATCGGGGCGTCGTTTCGCATTTACATGCGTGATGTGTGGCTTTTTAGCAGTCGCTCGACCATGAAATCCATGTTTTCTCACTTCCCGCCTTTTGATGCAGTTTGGAATTCTTTTGTGATGGTCTGGATAGATGTCTACCTATTACACATTACGACCTTCGTTAACCGTCGGCGATGTGATTCAACAGACGTGGTCGACCTCTACGCTTTTGTGCTGTACGTGTCCATTCACGTTTCCACTTCACTATCACATCGGAAGCAGTGGAGCTAGGGACGTTTAAGAGTGTGGAAATCTCGTGTACAGACTTATGACATAAATGACATTGCGTCACCTGACCACGTTCGAAGTCCGTGAGTTCCGCGGAGTGCCCGATTCCGCTCTCTCACGATGTCTAATGACTACTGGGGCCGCTGATACGGAGTACAAAACAGTAGGTGGAAGCACAATTCCCCTAATATGAAAAAAAGTATGTTTTTGGGGGTGTCCGGATACTTTCAATCACATAGTGTTAGGAGAAGCCTGCCTGGCGTGGTGCAGCAGGTACGGCGAACCTTTGGTACCAGTTTGACGTTAACCGGAGTACGTAACTGACATGACCACAGCACTAACGTCCAGAAAATTTTCTCCCTTCTTATACAGAACTTTGATCCATGAATGAACAACAACGCGATCTGTTACTAAGGTAATGCTCGGTAGTAGGCCAAACTTTCATAGCTTAGGGGTAAGTATAAAGGGGTATTTAACTTGAGTTTAAGTAATGGAAAAAGTTCAGTCATTCTAACACAAAGTGCGTTTTGTCTTTTCGAGAAAACGCGAGCGATACAGATGTTGATTGAACTTTGTATGGCCTAACACCTATTCGTAAGAAAAATGAAGCACAAAAGCTACTCTCAACGTATTCAGGATTTCAGCATATGTCTCGAAGTTCCCTGCAGTTCAAACCTACCATACAGTGGCTTATAATGTGCATGTGAAGAAAGAAACAATTTGTCTGCCAATGGCAGTTATCGTGACAGTAGTTCTGCTGAAGACGTAACGTATGCAGCGAATTGCACTTGCGTCAACTGCTAACGTAGACAACAGCATAGGTGAACACATGGGACTGGAACATGAGAAAGAAAAATTTTATAAATGACTTTAGGATGAAATATATAAGGATAAACTAGAATCGTCTTATTATTCAATAAATAAGCATGAAAAGTCACTAAGGACTACGTGGAAAAGCAGTATCACGTATTATAAAAAGAAAAAGAACAACGTAACCACTTATACGTTCAGATCTCCACGATATTAGTCTGTGGGTTGAAAATAACGTCTACCATAACAAATATCCAAGGATGGCTCAATGAGCGACCGATATTGATTCTTGTACAAAGAGAAAAGCCTCAGCTGAAACAACAGTGTTACCCATGATCACAAATTAGCACACCTGCAAAGCTGAATAAATCATTTAATAGAATTATACGCCAAAGCCCGCTAGCAAGCAACGCTGTCACTGTTTCATCTTAGAAGTAACCATGTCGGCGAAATACAAGACCGCAGGGTCTAAACTTAACAAACATTTCCAAGTTCGCTACAGGTCAGTCCACGTGAAGAGGCGCGGGTTCAACGGAAGAGTACCTTTGCGTGTCCATCTGCAAGGTCAGCTACGTCATACTTTAAGCGGCCATTCATCTGACTGGTTATCAGATATGCTACTACAATGCAGGTAAAAATGTGTTTTTTTTTTTTTTAGCAAACGAGGCTGGTAGATAGTTTTTGCACCATACTAGTGGCTTACTAGTATGAAAAATAATATGAAAAATGTCTCTAACAGACGGCTTCCGCCTTTCGAAAGAACGAATAAACGTAAACAGGAAACAAATTCTCCAAACAAGAAGAAGAATTCGCAAGTAGAAATCAGGCGCGTAACGTTTCTACTACATGCAGAGTCGCCCATCACTGAGATTTCATGGGTACTGGAAAAAAAAGAACCATTTTTCACCCAACGGCAAGGCCAAAGATATGCTGGACACCGTCAGAGATTAACTTGTGCTACGGAAGCTGACGTGTAGAGTATTATGTTCCAGTATGCCGTCAGCAGTCAGTAGTCGTAGCTCGCTACTCGATGTGAGGCGCACAAGAAGCGTTCGCTTCGGCAAGACAGAGAACACGGTACGGTAAATAAGGCTGGTTTAACATCACTCGGTGTCTGTTGTACTAACGACCAGTGGAGCCGCCCATGCAGATGTACCCAGGGTGTCCCCACGGGGTATGGTCAGTATTGAGGGTTGTGATGGGAACGTTCGTTAAAAGCAAAAGGTGGTTGTACCGAGGAAAATAAGAAAATATCATCGGATCTAAAACGCATCTTTAAAAGCAATGAACACTTATTCATCTCTCCTACCGAATAAATGCATATAGCCCTTAAGGTATGCACTTAGAGCCCATTTTGCTGGACTTCCTTTCCTGTTTTTGTCCTTAATACCTCCTCCCAAGATATGATGGTGGAGTTTCCAATTTAGTTTGCAGGTGAAAGTGAAATCCGTATATTTTAGAGTTTTAACAAGTTAAACAGAATAATTGTGTGTGTGATGAAGTGGAAGGCAAGGAGGTGCAGTTGTAGAGTTATACACTGACCAGCCACAACATTACGACCACTGACCTTCTACCAATCAAAAACCCGTCCAGGTGATAGCAGCGTCACCTGGCAAGGAATGACTGTTAGTCAGACACACACACGGTGCATGTAGTATCAGTGATGTGAGAGTGCTGTCCGTGTGTAGAATGGGGAAGGCGCGCAATCCATGTGAGTTTGACTGACGGCGGATTGTGATGGCCCGGAGGCTCGACCGAGCGAGGTGGCGCAGTGGTTAGACACTGGCCTCGCATTCGGGAGGGCGAAGGTTCAATCCCGCGTCCGGCCATCCTGATTTAGGTTTTCCGTGATTTCCCTAAATCGCTCTAGGCAAATGCCGGGATGGTTCCTTTGAAAGGGCACGGCCGACTTCCTTCCCCATCCTTCCCTAATCCGATGAGACCGTTGACCTCGCTGTATGGTCTCCTTCCCCAAAACAACCCAACCCAACCCGGAGGCTCGCACGAGCATTTCGGGAACTACACGATTCGTCGAGTGTTTGAGGGGTGCTGTGGTGAGTGTCTTCAACACGTGACGAAACCAAGGTGAAACCACGTCCAGACGTCATGAGGATGGGCATGCTAGAAAAGAGAGCACGTGGCGAATTGTGGCGGAAGTAACATCAGACATTAATGCTGGACAGAGAAGGTGTCTGAATGCACAGTGCCCTGAACACTTCTAACGATGGGCCTCAGCAGTCGACGACCCATGCATGTGCCAATGTTAACATCACAACATCGGCAACTACGATTCAATTCGGCATGTTACCATCGGCACTGGAAGTTGGCGCAGAGGCAAAGCGCTGAAATGGTCTGATGAATCCCGATATCTTCTTCATCATGCCGATGGGAGGGCGCGAATCCGTCGTCTTCCAGGGGAACGGCTCCTTGACACCTGTTCTGCGGGACGGATACCAGGGGGCGGCGCCGACGCCAGCCGGCGGCGGCTGCATTACTCTCTGGGGGACATTCACCATGGGTCCGGTGGAGCTCGTGAAATACGCCTTGACGCGTGGCAGGCGACGTACGTCCCTTCATGGCGGTCATGATTCCCAGCGGCAGTGGCATTTTTCAGCAAGATAATGCACCATGTTCAAAAATGGTTCAAATGACTCTAAGCACTATGGGACTTAACATCTAGTCCCCTGGACGTAGAACTACTTAAACCTAAGTAACCTAAGGATATCACACACATCCATGCCCGAGACAGGATTCGAATCTGCAACCGTAGCGGTCCCGCGGTTCCAGACTGTAGCGCCTAGAACCGCTCGGCCACAGCGGCCGGCAATCAACCATGTCACAAGGCCAGGAGTGTGATGGAGAGGTCCGAGGAACACAGTGGCGAGTTGCAGTTGATGCCCTGGCCCCTCAAATCGCCAGACATGAACCCAGTCTAACACATCAGGGATATGATTGAAATTGGCGTCAGAGCTCAACGTCACTCTTCCCGGAATTTACGGAAATCAGGTGACTTGTGCGTGCAGACGTGGCGCCAACTTCTTCCAGGGACAAACTGTTGTGACTTGGCAAGACAGCCAAGCCACTGTGAGGTAGCCGAAAGGCACGCGTTTAAGCTCACGCAGGCTGGCGTGAGGTCTGGAACAGGTAAAGGAGTTGAGTCTAGTAAAAAAAAGTACGTATCTTCTGGAATACTTAACTTTAATCCATAATTGGTAAACATCGGTCTGACGGTACATGCATCACAATATAAATAGCAAATGATAATGGCGCCTTGCTAGGTCGTAGCAAATGACGTAGCTGAAGGCTATGCTAACTATCGTCTCGGCAAATGAGAGCGTAATTTGTCAGTGAACCATCGCTAGCAAAGTCGGCTGTACAACTGGGTCGAGTGCTAGGACGTCTCTCTAGACCTGCCGTGTGGCGACGCTCGGTCTGCAATCACTGACAGTGGCGACACGCGGGTCCGACGTATACTAACGGACCGCGGCCGATTTAAAGGCTACCACCTAGCAAGTGTGGTGTCTGGCGGTGACACCACACAAACCAAGGAATCGCTGCTTCCATGCAAAGACGCTTCGCGACTGTTATCAATGCCAAAAGTGGACTTAGTGGCTGTTAGGTAGGTGGTTACAATGATCTGGCTAATTAGCATATATGTTATTCTCATTGCTGGAGTTTTTAGAGAATTATAATTTGGCGCTTCAGTTACAGCGGCGTTCAAGGAATTTTTGGTTGCATTCACATCCGGAATGGATCTAGTGTAGGGCGGGGACGTCAGCCCTGTGTATAGGTGTAGACATGGGGATAGGACGGATCCTTGGAGCATGTGCATGGATGGATGAGTGGAGATAATTAGAATCTGAACAGGAGACCAGGAAACCATATGCAGTCAACGCAATGGGTATTTGCTTTAGCGTCAGTCAAATCAGATATCGAGATTTAACACGAGGGATTAAAACTGAGTGGCGAAAAAAGCTTTGGTAGTCAGAGATCACGCGGCGTGAGTCACAAAGGGAGAAACGTAGGGCCGGAACTGTTTCTTTCCAACCGTGGCGGGTTACGGCGGATGAAAGGCTCCTGTTTTCAAAGGGGCGGAGACGCAAGGTGAATCCGAACGTCCGGAATCAGCCTCGGCCCTCTTCTTACGGGCGACGCTAGCATTAGCGCGCAGAGCACGAACCGGAAACTCGTGCAGAATCACTGTGCAGCGCTCCTGCCCGCAGGAAACAAACCAGCCGGGGGAGCAGAGGTGGAGTATGCGCCGAGCGCCAGCACCGTCGCGTACCCACTGTTTGCTCTCAATTAAACGAACATCAGCCGCAGCGCACAAGTAAAAAGAAGAACATTCTAGTCGGGCGTTTGCTAGTTCTAGACCAGTGGCCTACTCTGTTTTCAACTGTTGGCTCAGCGTTCAAACACCAGCGTCTTTCTATTCGCCCCTGCAGTTAGTAGCTGGTCGACGATTTTTACAACTTCCAGTGTCGTACGGTAGACGTTCTGAATTTGGAGGCGGCGCCCTTCCCGAGGGACAAGAGGCTACTACTTAATGTAGAGCTACGATTAAACTTGTGGCGTTAGAAGAATTGATTAAAAATTAATAACTCCTCGTTCTCTAACTTTATGTGAGAAAAAGTGTAAGTGCTACTTATTTTGTAGCTATCGGACGTTTTGTATTGAGACATCAGTGAAAAATTAATTTAATGTAATTGTCCTTAGCAATGGTTTGGACACATGGTTTGCCAAATATTTTCTACTTCTTACGCATTAGAGTACACCGGATTTAATTTTTTTTAACGTCAAGCGTGTGGCAGGAACTCTCCTCTGTCTATGAAAATATACATTACGGTTAAAAATTGTGAATGAACTGAAAGTTCACTCAGAAGTTAACACAGAACGATCCATAAACCTGAGGAACAGAAGCGTCCATGTCATTAATGTAACAAACCACTAAGAATCATTGCATTATGTTGTGCCGCTAAGAAATGTAGCCTTCATATTGTTTTTGTTTCCCGAATCACAAAATTATTTGTTATTATCAGAATCCAGACTCACAGCTTAAGCTAAAAACTAATCTCTTTAACAAATTTTGTCACCATTTTAGAAATCCGAAAAAAATTGATTTATATAAGATCAAATGTTTACAGATCAAATCGAACCTTTGTTAATTTCCAACTGTTTGTGACCGATTTAGATTACCATAACCATCATCCGATAACAATTAATTTACTCAGACATGAGGACATGGTGCTCGGAGCAGCTGCGTACTACCGGAAGGTAACCATTACGAACTTCTCGTTGCTTGTGGTTGGGATACACTTATTTTGGTCAGACGATGGTTACAAGAACCGGAACTCATTACCACCAATAGAAAAAAAGAAAATCTTTGATTGTATAGTCATGGTTTGGCACGTACGGGCCACCATGTGTGTGGTTTTAGTTAGGTCTTTTTCTGTTGTAACATCATTTCGGAACCAGTTTATGTAGGTACTCTGATTTCTGTCCAGTGACAAGCTACAAGGTGCCATGTGAACACTTGCGCTACTCGCAATGAACAGTATCAGGCACGCATACTCATAAATATAACAACTTAGAAAAATCAAAACATTGATTTACTCAATAATTCAAAACTCAACATTCACGTGGCTGACTGCTCCTGGCTTCGTCTGTCTGTAGGCTCATTCTCCATTGCTGGATTCGAGCTCACGTCTGCAGGTTATATGTACCTGGCGTGCCATCGTCCAAGCCCTTGAACGTTGGTGCACCACGTACATATTATCTGCGGCCCTAAGCCCAACACCAGTTCGTCTCCACCAGGGAAGGCAGAAGCTTTGAAAAAGCCAGCTACTCGTGCAGGCGAAACATCAGAAAAATCGTCAAACAAACGTCAGCCGAACAAACCAACACAGAACGCCACAGGCAGTTTGTCAACAAGTGGCTGCGAAAGCCTTAATAATTTTGTAAGCACATGGCCATTGTGCAGATAGTCGTAAGCTGTGTCACTATCCCGTTCAGAGCCAAAGCCCTACTCGTCGAATACGACTATCTTTTTTCCGACATATACACTGAAAGGGTACAGTACCGCCCGACACTGAAAATAGGTACAACATACTTCATTATTCTTGTCAGAACAACTTATTTTCTGTAAAAATAACTCAATTTCAATTAATACAATGAAGCCGGATACCAGTGTGGGAAAGAATAACAATTTATTTATTTAATTGATCTCATGTGCACTCCCACAAAATAAATCCCTACACCCAGTTTGGTGAGATCTGTGAAATGAATGAATGTATGGTCGTTTGCTAACTGCAGATAGTGAATGTGAATGTATGATCATCTTTGAGACGGTACTTGGGTCACTTTTGGTGGGACCAAAGAGATGAAATTTACCTGAGCTTTGAGCGCCTGAAATGTGGCTGACTCCTTGTCGGCGAGCGCGGCTATTTGTCGGCCGGTGTGCTGCGATGGAACTACATAGCTCGGTGGATCTAGAATTTCCTGTATGTCCCAGGAACTGGTTTATTTGCTGGCTTTGGTCAGAGATATGAAGCTGCGCACAACTCTTTCCACGTGGCTGATGACTCGCAATATAGCTCCGGTTATGATGGCTACTGGCCTCTGTAAAGCTTTTCTCCATCTGGTGAATAGGCTGCGCCGAGGAACGTATGCTGCGATGGGGAAGTCCAATTTACCGTGACTGTTACTGGCTATAAATGAAACAACAAGTTTACTGTTACCAGTGACAATAAACTTGTTGTTTTAATTAATATTCTTTAGAATATTACTTTTTTTGGTCTCTTTTCACATTATTTTAATCTTCCCGAAGTATTTTCCTTTCGCCCCGTCCCTAGCTGCTTGCTCAGCTGTTGCAGAGATGCGCTCAGTAACACGGGAAACGTTTTTGTTAAGCAACATTCGCAACTGATACGTCCTACTTGACATAAGACGATTGAGCACTGGTAAAAACTGCAGTTTTGAACAGCGCGCCGCAGCGCGTAGTGTGAAGTAGTCGACCTCCGTTTCTGGCGGTGGCGCCGCTGTGGCAATCGCAGGTTTGGTGTCTCCCTCTGGTGGGAAAGAGGAAAGGTTGCCTGTACACGTGCATTTAAGGGGCGCTATGAGCTTGCCAGTCGGTCAGTTTGGGTCAGTCTCTCGTCCACAGATGCTAGTCTGTTTCTCGTCCGCATTTGTGAGGCAGTTACTGTCTGTCTGTCGTCCGGACTGCTAGTATGTCTTCCGTTCGGATCAATCTTTAAAGCCAGATAAATGAGTCTCTTTCCTCTCCGCCAGTAAGAGAAGTCAGCGAGTGGTCGCCCAGTCGGGGCGTCTGAGTCTACGCGTTACGCCGACAGTCAGCTCGAGTTGCTCAGGCAATGCTCATTGGCGGTTGGATCGATCGGTTGGTCGGTCGCGCACTGGGACACAAGATGACTTGTCCGTCTTGAGGTCGCCGCATGTGAGGTCGCCACGGCAGTCCTGTGGGCCGCATCGTATAGCGAGGGCTAGTGACTTCGCGGCCAACACGAGAGCAGCAGGAGCCAACCCACCATTTCGGTCTGCCCGGTGCGAGCTGCGACGCCGTGAGACCGGAGATCGGCGCGCCTTCCTGCGTCCGTTGAAGCGACTGGCAGCGGACGGTTCGGGAAAGCGATTTGGGGGTGCTACGCCAGGTCTTCTCCAGAAATCGCAGTTTATTAGTAGTTAAGTGATTGGTGATATGTTGTTTCATTTACACGTTAATTTCTACTTGTTTTCTTGGTGAGGTTACCAGCCGCTTTGTTTGGGGGTCATCCCACCATTCTTCTCCGTTTGCCCACCCGCGGGGAGGTGGTTATTTACGAAGTGGGTGGTCCGTTTTTCCCTTGTGGAGTAGGAGCGGGTTGTTCGGTAATCTCCCTATCAATCTGCCGTATGTTAGTAGCTGCCTCTGTCATGTTTGTCGGATTGGTGTGTTGACGAATTTATTGCTTGGATTGTAAAGGCCTAATTTCTGAAATATGTTTTGACCTTGCCTATCATCTTGAGAGGCGGTATCTGTGTACTGTGGAGCATGTTGACTTGTTTAGACAACCTTGTATAATTTTATATAAGATTGTCTTTCATGGGCTTTTATTTAAATGGTCATTTTAGTATACAAAGTTGCCACCCTTCGACCGTACGATTTTTCTTAGACGTTAAAATCAAGTTAATATGTTATCAAGTTAATATGTTAATTTCAGTGTTTTGTACCATTTCCATCCTTCCTACAGGGTGCATAGTTTGTGTGTTTGTATGAATTGTTAAAACTTTTAGTTTCAAGTAATCTGGTGTGTTGCAGTTTTGGACCAGTGTAGTTTTTCAGAGGTTGTTGTGAGCGGTCGTAACTACGCCCGCGTCAAAAGGGGGTGGCAAGGTTCTCAGCCCGAAAGCTCATACAGTCAAAAATTTGTTTCTTTCTGTCTCTGAATAAATTGTAACTTGATATTTAGAGGGTGCTTTATGATTATAATTTTAAATCTGTTTCTTTTAAAAAATGCTTTAGGGACCATTAAAATGAATAAATTACCATTTGTTAAAAAGGAATTTGCTTATGACTTCATCAGTTACTCCCTGGCAACTACTTCCACGCTCACATAGTGTGATTAAATGTGTCAATGTGCTTGATGAATCGCTAATAAATAAAATAAATTCTTAAGTATATTCTTTGAAAATAAATCACAGTTCAACGATATTTTCAAATACGTGGTGTTCTCCATTAAAAACGTTTACCATGTTCATTGGCGTACTTCTGAAACAGATAGGCATTCTGAAGAATAAGGGAAAAGGACAGAAAAAGGTTATTTGCCTAATACCATGTCCAGAAGTCCCATCATATAGTGTACAAAACCGTACAGTGGTGGTACTTCTTTTAAAATCAACTACCTCGGAAAATTACTGCGTAATTCATTTTAAAAAGTAAAGCAAGGGTTCTATTTAAAATCTGCTACTGATTACAACGCTGTTATGAAAACACTCAAATACACAGTTTCATTAAAATTAATAAAAGCAGAGAGTAAATACAATTCTTACTCTATTTTGGGGGAGCACTCTTAATTTTATGTGGTATAAAACTGTTCCAGTGCATAAAAGTTGTAATTTAACTGTATGCTGGAATACATAAACATTATCCTTCTCCAGACATGTGCATCTGCTGCCATCTTCACAGGTATGCATCCAAGCCAGCTACCCGCTTTCTATTAGATCTTCTTCATGGTATGTGGTTTTCTTTTGGAACTCGGTGAGTCCACCAGCCACTAACTCGCCTAGCTTCATGTTTTGGTCACCGTGTATGATTTTCATTACTATCTTAATTACGTCTTCCAATAAACTCTGCTTCTCGATATGGCCATAAATCGAAACATTGAACTTACCAAACTCAATGGTAATTTAATTTTAATCCTTTATATTTTCGAAAATGCACACCGGATTAATTTTTCTGTTCTGTTTAATATTTAACTGTCCATCGAGTCATTTAGTGGAAGCTTTAACGACACGTTGTCTTAATTACTTGTCTCCGCATGTGCTGATCGGTCGAAAAGATCCAGCGGAACAAGGAGCACCCACGAAGATACCCAACGCTGCTCTGATTGAAACGTCGGGACCAAAAATATTTCATGGACCGTGATCGTACAATCCGGAAGATTCATCATTATCCAGTCATTGTGTTCAACTGCGCTGCACACAGAAATTGAGCACCTGGATCCACAGGTTTGTTGTTTTTCCTTCTAAATATACCGATTATGCATTATGTTATGCATATTACGATTTTTATAACTTTCTTTCACTGGCTGTTGAAGTTTACCTACGATAGAACTCATCAGCACAGAGAAACTGAAATTGAAAGTGGAATATTCTGGAGAACAAAGAAACCATTGTAATAATTTGTATGCGCGAAACGGGAAAGCAGGGAATGGGCATGACACATTAGATACTGGCTACTTATGTAAAACCGTACGTAAGTCAACAATTTCATGTACCATTGTCGTTTTGACACCTAGCAGTTCGGTCACTTGTTGTTGTTGTAATCTTCTGAACGAATACTGATTTGATTCAGCTCTCTATCCTGTTCAGCCGGCATTGTGACCCAGCGGTTCTAGGCGCTTCAGTCTGGAACCGTTCGACCGCTACGGTCGCAGGTTCAAATCCTGCCTCGGGTAAAGATTTGTATGATGTCCTTAGGTTAGTTAGGTTTAAATAGTTCCAAGTTCTAGGAGACTGATGACCTCAGATGTTAAGTTCCATAGTGCTCAGAGCCATTTGAACCATTTTTTTTTTATCCTGTGCAAGTCCCTTCATGTCCGATTAACTACTGCAATTTATACCCTTTCGAACCTTCTTCCTGTATTCATATTTTGGTCTCCCTCTACAGCTTTTACCCCCCACACTTTGCTCCAATATTGAACTGGTTATTTCTTCAAGTCTCAGAACATGCCCTGTCAACTGACCCCCTCCTTTTAGTCACGTTGCGCAACAAATTTCTGTTCTTCCCAATGCTATTCAGTACCTCCTCTACTGATCTTCCTCGTTCTTCTGCTGCACTTTTCACTGTTATTGTGTGTTAAATATTTTCTTGGTACTGCCTGAAGAAACTTAATATCCAGCGACAGATTCAAGTATATTTAATACATTTGATTTAAACATCATCGTAAATAAATATGTTATTTTTGATGACCTCTGAGTGTTGTTACTGTTTCCGTTGGCAGCAATCTATTGCAGGAGGTTTATCTGTACATGGCGAATCACATAAAACTACTAGTGGGACAATTTTACACGCAAAGCGCAACTGAAGCACTGTTGTCACAAAATCGTAACGAGCTTAGGAGCTCACAAACTTATTCTGCATAGTGTTGTTAACGGGGCTGAAAAGGTTTTATTTGAAAGCGGCTCAGGCCATCTGTACAAATGAACATTTTGTGAGATTCTTATCTAGTCGGACACGTTTATATCTCGGAATATATCTGACGAAATGGACGAGTACAGAAATGTTCTTCTTTTGGTACACAGTGTTTTCTGTTTGTAGAATTACTCAGTCACTGGATCTGAAATTACCAGTTGTCAGAATTTTTACACTGTTATCGCATAAAATAAAATCCTCTTTACTTCTCAAAATAACGTGGTTTACACGTGGCAGACCTAAAACTTTTAGAAAAATCACCAATAGACGGTGGCAGCGGACATTTCTAGTTAATAACAGGGGTCTAACAGTTTTAGTTAAATGTATACACGATCGAACATGAGTCAAACTAATGACTAACATAGTAGAATAATGTTACCTGCCGCACTGATTCAAGAGTATTTGCAATCATTATTCATGTTAATTGATTTGAGTTATCGGGCATGGCGATGTTGGGAAAACCTAAAATAATAAATTTGTACACTGAAATATATAACTGTAGGACTAATTTTTGGATAAATGCGATTCTCTTGCATGATGTGGGTTAACGTTGTTTCAGTAAACTTCCTTTGAGACATGTTTACATGGAAATTGATCATATTATGTGACGACATTTGATAATTCATTATTAATTAAAACTTGGTCATTTATTTCGATTCGATTGTCTGTGCTCGTGCAACACGATACGTCGTCTGTAACGGTAGGCTCCGTGATGTGTGGTGTAACGAAACGGATGCATTCATCTACTCCAAGACACAACGTTTTGGGTCTGATGATTCACCGAAATGAACTGTTACGTTAATGGACAATTATTCTCCAGTCCTCCAGTAATAGCTAGTTGTTATCAGTGTGTATAGTAAACTGAGGACCGGATGTATATATTAGGTTAACTCTGGGGGTGGGGGTTCAACAATAGTAAATGTCTTTCATTTCTTTCGTTTCAAATAAATCGGTAAATTAAGTAATTGTAAACATTTTGTACCGTATATTCTGTTGTGTAAGGGGTCTAGGTTGAGACACCTTTGATTCATAATCGAAAACGTCTACGGCCTCGGGTTCCAAACCCGACACCGCTTAAGTGTTCATTAATAATCAGCATTGGCGGCCGAAGACTTCCGGCATAAGAAGTCGCCCTCATTCTGCCAACGGCTTTGTCGAAGAGGGCGGAGGAGCGGACAGAGGTTCAGGGCACTCTCTTGTCCTAGGAGTGGGAAACTGCCCCTAAAGGTGGAAGGACCAGCATCGATCAACGGCATGAAGATGCAGAAAACAATGGAAACAACTGCATTAAAGACAAATAACGTGTATCCACAGGACATGTGGTCTGAAATTGAAAATGTGTCATGTTGATCTCTCCATTGGCAAAAGATTCCGGAATAGTCCCCCATTCGGATTTCCGAGAGGGAACTGCCAAGAGGGAGGGGAACATGAGAAATAGACTGAGTAACAAACGAGCCGTAGCGTGGAACGTCAGAAGCTTGATTGTGGTAGCGAAGCTATAAAAACTGTAGAGGGAAATGCAAAAGCTCAATCTAGATATAGTAGGGGTCAGTGAAGTGAAATGGAAAAAATGTAAGGATTTCTGATCTGATGAGTATAGGGTAATATCAACAGCAGCAGATAATGGTATAATAGGAGTAGGATTCTTTATGATTAGGAAAGTAGGGCAAAGAGTGTGTTACTGTGAACAGTTCAGTGATTGGACTATTCTTGTCAGAATCGACAGCAAACCAACAATGACAAGATAGTTCAGGCATACATGCCGACGTCGCAAGCTGAAGATGAAGAGACAGAGAAAGTATATCAGGATATTGAAAGGGTAATACAATACGCAAAGGGAGATGAAAATACAGTATTCATGGGGAACCGAAATGCAGTTGTAGGAGAAGGAGTAGAAGAAAAGTTTACAGAAGAATTTGACATTATAACAAGTAATGAGAGACGAGAAAGACCAGTTGAGTTCTATAATAAATTTCAAAAAAATGGTTCAAATGGCTCTGAGCACTATGGGACTTAACATCTATGGTCA
Source organism: Schistocerca serialis cubense (assembly GCF_023864345.2). Classification (NCBI taxonomy): domain Eukaryota; kingdom Metazoa; phylum Arthropoda; class Insecta; order Orthoptera; family Acrididae; genus Schistocerca; species Schistocerca serialis. Next base: position 585,968,248 of record NC_064645.1, on the reverse strand, counting down.
TCAGTCCCCTAGAACTTAGAACTACTTAAACCTAACTAACCTAAGGACATCACACAACACCCAGCCATCACTAATAAATTTCAGCTTGTAATAGCGAATACTCTGTTCAAGCACCACGAGAGGTGGAGGTAATTTGGATAAAGGCTGGGTGATACGGGAAGATTTCAGTTAGATTGCATCATGGTCAAACAGAGATTCCAAAATCAGATTCTGGATCGTAAGGTGTACCCAGGAGCAGATATAGACTTACAAGGGGAGGCCGCCAATTGTGAAATTCAGATTCGATTCATACTGCGCATAATAAAAGCTCATGGCCAGAGGTGTAGTGTGGCAAAGCACCAAGATGCACTTCTCAGCCGTTGTGGAGAAAATCGAGTTAAAAGAAACCGTTGCGGTGAAATACTCTCTACGGTTAGTAACTTTCTACAGCGTGGTGGTGCAGCGCTAAGCGCTCGGGTTCGTAATCGGAAGGTCGCCGGATCGAATCTCGCTCCATGCAACTTTTTTTTAAAATTTGTTTTTTGTGATTCATATATATATATATATATATAAAATTCCCGGCAATCAGTTGCAACAATTATACATATAATAAGTTGTTGAAAGTCGTTTGTCGTGGAAAAACTGTCGACTTCGAACATTATTATGTTTTCCGAAAACAAAGTTGTATTTCACAAATGTTATTAATTGTCTTCATAACGTTAACCACGTATAGTTAACGGAAGACGTAGAGACGATATTCCGAAACGAATACGCATAGCGTAAGTCAAACGTTGGAATTAGAATAGAGACCTCACGAACACAAATTTGCTGTGGCGGGTATGAAATATAAACTCCGTTACTCGCTCGTTACCCTTGAAGGACAGTTGAATGGGCCGAAAGGAGCCGCTGCATAACAGCGTAGTTACCTGCTAACTTCGAGAGAAGGTAGATGCGGTCCCTAGCGCAACTTATAACATCGTCGAAAATCAGTGCGGAGGGGACAGCTTTGGTACACCCTGTTAAAAAAACGGAAAAATGGAGGCGGTACAATTGGAGAGCGATCCGCCTTCACCAACATGCATAAGCAATTCATTAATAGTTTATATATATATATGAAATACAAAAAACTAATAATTAAAAATAGTGTTGCATGGCGCGAGATTCGATCCGGCGACCTTCGGATTACGAACCCCAGCGCTTACCGCTGCGCTATGACGCTGTAGAAAATCAATAATCGTAGAGAGTATTTCACTGCAACGGTTTCTTTTAACTGTAGATTTTCTCGACAACGGCTGAGAAGTGCATCTTGGTGCTTTGCCACATTACACCTCTGGCCATGAGCTTTTATTATGCGCAGTATGAATCGAATCTGAATTTCACAATTGGCGGCCTCCCCTTGTTAGATCACAATATAATAGTGATGAAGAGTAGGCTGACGTTCAAGAGATTAGTCAGGAAGAATCTGTATGCAAAGAAGTGAGATACAGAAGTACTAAGGAATAACGAGACAAGCTTGAACTCTAAGGCTATAGAGCAATAGGGAGTATCTCAGTAGGTGGTACAATTGAGAGGAATGATCTCTAAAAAGGGCAATCCAGATCTTGGAAAGAAAAACATAGGTACAAAGAAGGTAACTGCAAAGAAACCATGGGTAACAGAAGAGATACTTCAGCTGATCGACTAAAGAAGGAAGTACAAAAATGTTGAGAGAAATTCAGGAATGCAGAAACACATGGCGCTTAGGAATGAAATAGATAGGAAGTGCAGGGAAGATAAGACGTAATGGCTGCATGAAAAATGTGAAGAAATTGAAAAAGAAATGATAGCCGAAAGGGCTGTCTCAGCATACAGGAAAGCCAAAACAACCTTCGGTAAAATTAAAAACAGGGATGGTAACATTAGGAGTGCAACCGGAATTCGACTGTTAAATGCAGAGGAGACAGCGGACAGGTGGAAAGAGTACATTGAAGGCCTCTATGAGGGGGAAGATTTCTTTGGTGTGATAAAAGAAGAAGCAAGTTTCTATTTATAAGAAATAGGGGATCCAGTACTAGAATCAGAATTTAAGAGAGCTTTGGAGGACTTAAGATTAAATAAAGCAGAAGGGGTCGATAACATTCCATCAGAAGTTCTAAACTCGTTAGGGGAAGTGGCAACAAAGCGACTATTCACGTTGGTGTGTAAAATGTATGAGTCTGGCAATATACAGTCTGACGTTCGGAAAATTCCGAAGACTGCATGAATTGACAAGTGCGAAAATTATCGCACAGTCAGCTTAACAGATCAATTATCCAAGTTGCTGACAAGAATAATATACAGAAGAATGGAAAAGAAAATTGAGGATGTGTTACACAACGAGTTGGGCCTTAGGGAAGGCAAAGGCACCAGAGAGGCAATTCTGACGTTGCAGTTGATAATGGAAATAAGTCTAAAGATAAATAAAGACACGTTCATAGGATTTGTCGACTTAGAACAAGCGTTCGACTATGTAAAATGGTGCAAAATGTTCGCAGTTCTGAGAAAAATAGGGGTCAACTGTAGGGAGAGACGGGTAATGCACAATATGTACAAGAACCATGTGGGAATAGTAAGAGGGGACGACCAAGAACGAAATGCTCGGATTAAAAAGAGCGTATGACAGGGACGTAGTCTTTCGCCATTACTGTTCAATCTGTGCGTCGAAGAAGCAGTGATGGGAATAAAACAAAATTTCAGGGGTGCATTTTAAATTCAAGGTGATAGGGTATCAATGATACGATTCGCTGATGACATTGCTATCCTGAGTGAAAGTGAAAAAGTATTACATGATCTGCTGAGTGGAATGGACAGTATAATGAGTACAGAAAATGTGTTAAGAGTAAATAGACGAAAGGAATGAGAAGTACCAAAAATGAGAACAGCGAGGAACTTAGTATCTGAATTGATTGTCACGAAGAAGATGAAGTTAAGGAATTCTGCTACCTACGCAGCATAATAACCAATGACGGACGGACCAAGATGGACATCAAAAGCAGACTAGCACAGGCAGAAAGTGATTTACTGGCCAAGAGAAGTCTACTAGGGTAAACGTAGGCCTTGATTTGAGGAAGAAATTTCTGAGAATGTACACACGGAGCACAGCATTGTATAATAGTGAAACACTGACTGTGGGAAAACCGGAACGGAAGAGAATCGAAGCATTTGCAATGTGATGAGACAGAAGAATGTTGAAAATTAGGACTTGTAAGGTAAGGATTGAGGTGGTTCTGCGGAAAATCGGAGTGGAAAGGAATATGTGGAAAACACTGTCAAGGAGAAGGGACAGGATGATAGGACATCTGTTAAGACATCAGCGAATAACTTCCATGGTGCCAGAGGGAGCTGTAGAGGGCAAAATCTGTGGAGGAAGACAGAGATTGGAATACGTTCAGCAAATAATTGAGTCCGTAGTTGGCAAGTACTACACTGAGATGAAGAGGTTCGGACAGGAGAGAGATTCACGGCGACCACGTCAAACAGTTTGATGACTAAAAAAAAGGGGGTTGTTAAGTGAAAACGAGAAATATCGAAAAAAGTAAGTAAGGTTATAACACTCCCCTGCTTCCCGGGATTTGCAAAATTATAAGTTAACAATGACCGTGAATTACGAATTTTGCCCCGTGTCGGGATAAGGCATCCGAATCTGAAGTAAATAATGATTATTCCGTGGGAAACAGGAGACGTTATAACTTGATCGTTATTGAATGAGTAATTTCATTCAATAACGATCGGTAAATGAAATAATGGAAATAATTTGGAAATAAATGTTGCCAGTGGAAATTTTGCCGAAAGAAATGATTTAAGTTGTAAAAGCAATTAAAAAATCTGTCGCCAGCTCAACTGATCAGCGACAGTACTGTTAAGTGCGCGAGTAATTGTGTCAAAAATAAAGTTTACCTGTATGTAGCGCAACAGGTGGAACGGGAACTTTTACTAAGTGCTGTGTCAGGCTCAGTAGTCATATAAAAATGTCATAACAATCTAACTACACTTAAACATTAATTGTTAACTTTCAGTAAGTATTTTGATAATTATTTTGCTCATAATTTGTCAGCTATGTGCAATGCCGACAACACAGATAATTATCTACCGAGATTCTGAATAATGGACTGTCATTCTGTCTTTAAAATTACGTACTTTGCACAGTTGAATCTACTGATAATGAGATATATTGCCAATAACTGATGAGGTATGTTTTGAATGATAATAATTCATTAACTGGGCGATTGTCAGGTGGAATAAGCTCTATAGTATCATGAAATATCATTGAACTAACTTCAGCTGAATATGCATTAAAATAAATCTTAAAAATCAAATTTATTACTTCGGTCTGTTATTAAGTTACTACGGTTGGCGTAAGCTTATTAAGTGCGACAATTATCTACGATAACCAATCGCTCAAAACAGTCTGAAATTCACTCTTCACCGTCTATGCAGATACTTTGATAATTAACATATTTTCTCTTGATAACGGCGTGACACACTCGGTGCAAATAAGGTGAGGGTCGAAAGGAACCTACTTGGTGTTATTGTCGGGTGGAATGTAACTGCAACACTTCGATTATAAAGTGCTTGTTATTAATTCTTCAACTTCAGAGAAAAGCCTTCTACAATTTCATCCTACGAAAATTACGTAGATCTTACTTCCCTCGTTGTGGGTGGATCGGATCGACAAAGTCCACGGTGGCGACACAATGTGGCAGCGGGCTTTTACTGTTGCGACTTCGGCCCACAGTGCGCTCCACATTTAAGCCCTCGTTTCTTCAGCACTATGCCCATTAATCCATAATAACTTGCCCGGCCATGCTTCCACATATGCCGACCATTACTTTCCCGTCGTACTTAGATCCACAAACTAGCCGTTAGATGTAACACAGCTAGGAATAGCGGCACTCGACTATACGTCTTACTCCGAGCACGGCGTCACTGCTACTTCTGCCCGCTCGCGCGCTCCCGCGCCCAGCGGTACGACAGAACAATCTCTCTGACTTCAACGTTAACTAAATATTCCCTGACTTGCCAGTGTCAAATATACCATAATTTAAACATAGTATTTACAATACATATTTGCACTAGACAACACATCGTATACAAACAGTTTCATGTGTTAAGTAAGCGAAAAAATTCATAGCATGGACTGCGTTGTAGCGTCACAAGGTGTTTATTATTTCATAAGTATTCGCCAGAACTATTAATACAGTCATACCACTGCGAGTGGAATACTCTCTTTCAAATTCTAAAGGTGGCAGGGGTAAAATACAGGGAGCGAAAGGCTATTTACAATTTGTACAGAAACCAGATGGCAGTTATAAGAGTCGAGGGACATGAAAGGGAAGCAGTGGTTGGGAAGGGAGTAAGACAGGGTTGTAGCCTCTCCCCGATGTTGTTCAATCTGTATATTGAGCAAGCAGTAAAGGAAACAAAAGAAAAATTCGGAGTAGGTATTAAAATTCATGGAGAAGAAATAAAAACTTTGAGGTTCGCCGATGACATTGTAATTCTGTCAGAGACAGCAAAGGACTTGGAAGAGCAGTTGAATGGAATGGACAGTGTCTTGAAAGGAGGATATAAGATGAACATCAACAAAATCAAAACAAGGATAATGGAATGTAGTCTAATTAAGTCGGGTGATGCTGAGGGAATTAGATTAGGAAACGAGACACTTAAAGTAGTAAAGGAGTTTTGCTATTTGGGGAGCAAAATAACTGATGATGGTCGAAGTAGAGAGGATATAAAATGTAGACTGGCAATGCCAATGAAAGCGTTTCTGAAGTAATGAAATTTGTTAACATCGAGTATAGATTTAAGTATCAGGAAGTTATTTCTGAAAGTATTTGTATGGAGTGTAGCCATGTATGGAAATGAAACATGGACGATAAATAGTTTGGACAAGAAGAGAATAGAAGCTTTCGAAATGTGGTGCTACAGAAGAATGCTGAAGATTAGATGGGTAGATCACATAACTAATGAGGAAGTATTGAATAGGATTGGGGAGAAGAGAAGTTTGTGGCACAACTTGACCAGAAGAAGGGATCGGTTGGTAGGACATGTTCTGAGGCATCAATGGATCACCATTGGAGGGCAGCGTGGAGGGCAAAAATCGTAGAGGGAGACCAAGAGATGAATACACTAAGCAGATTCAGAAGGATGTAGGTTGTAGTAGGTACTGGGAGATGAAAAAGCTTGCACAGGATAGAGTAGCATGGAGAGCTGCATCAAACCAGTCTCAGGACCGAAGACCACAACAACAACCACTGCGAGACAAGACGGTTCAAACCTTCAAGAAAACATAATTGTACCAGTCGCGCACATCTTCGCCCGAAGCAAATCAATGGCCACAAAGGTCTTTCTTCAGCACTAAAAATATGTGGAAATCGCACAGGCTGAGTCGGAACTGTACTGAGTATGTGTATGGGCTTCCCAGCAAAACTTGTGCAGCATACTCGAAACAACCACGGAAACATTTGTGCTGGCATTGTCCTGCATCTGAATGGTGGCGTCCGTCAACATATCTGGGTCGTTTCTTTATGGCGAGCTTAAATTTTTGCGAATTCCTCATAGTGCTGTGCGCTGATTGTGGCGGCGTGTTCCTGGAAGTAAATAAGCAGCAGGCCCTTGCACTCAAAGAGAAAGGTCATGATGATACTCCCGGAGTAGGTATGCCCGTTGTCTCGAGGGTACTGCAGAGTTTTCGCTGGAAAGCCCTTACACACCCTCTATACAGTGCAGATTTCTCCCCAGGCTTCAAACCCGCGTCCGGCCACTGTGATTTAGGTTTTCTGTGATTTCCCTAAATCGCTTCAGGTGAATTCTGGGACGTTTCCTCTGAAAGTGCACTGCCGACTTCCTTCCCCATCCTTCCCTAATATGATGGGACCGATGACCTCGCTGTTTGATCCCTTCCCCCGAAATCAACCAACCAGCCAATCTCCCCAGGCGATATCCACGCTTCTGGTGCCCTGAAAATACACGATGGTGTACGTCGATTTTCTTAGGACGAATGGGTACACGCCTGGGTACAATCATAGTTCCTTCGGCAAACTGTAATATTTCGCTACCAACCAAATGACCGTCTTGTTTCACAAGGGGATAAATGTGTTAACAGTTACGGAAATTATTTCTGAAATAATAAACAGTTTAGTTAGTGTTTTTCCATGGTTTTCGTTTACATCTGACTGCACCTTATAATATTTTAGTTTATGATTCAAAATCCTGCTGATCAGTAGGAACCATTCATTCATCGATCCTGCAGATGCTACAGATATATTATTGGATGAAGACCATCCGGTAAATCGTCCCTTGACTGAATTAAAGTTATTCCTAACTTCCATTATACAGTATTGTCGTAGTAAACCGACTTCCAAAAAGTGGCGCGTGGCATTCTGTGATATTCATTCGTGGCGATGTAAATAAGAAATAGTGGCATTTAGTGAAAAGAAAACGTGGAACACAAATGGAATAATACTATGTTTCCAGCACATTCATCCCACAATAAAAATGGGGGAAACAGTTAAGGCAGGCTACGTTACAGGAAACACTCAAAAATGTAGTATTGTACTTAGTAAGACAGCACTATATTACAGCTTATCTCTTTCATGGATGTATCTGTTACATAATCTAGCGCTTCAATGATACATTGAAATTTACTTCTGCAGATTAAGTGAGCCATTCATCTTCTCCGCTGGATTAATCTAATGATGATGTCGTCTTATACTCATTAACACCCTTCCATATGCACAAATCTTCCAATTCTGGATGGATAATGATTTTTCTACAAAATCTGTTACTCGAAGTACAGATAAATACACCTAAATGCCAACTAGTTGACGGAGGATTTTGTGTTTTAGTTCTTCTAAAAGACTATAGAACAGTGAATCATCTGTGTTTCAGATTAGTTGTAATAAAACCTTCCTCCTCAGTTCTAAGGCAGTGCTTCAAAGGACTCTTCATGCCTGTGCGAATAAGCTCGTGAGACATTCCTTTTTTAACATGTTTGAACTAATTTCCTCAATACCATAATTCTCCCCCATCACTGACCTCGCCATTTTGGATGTTGCTCTGCACAATTCTTCTGCTCACTGTACGTTTCTTTTTTTATTGTCTTCAACCGCAATTCTGTGATTCTTAGAATCATTAATCAATTCAAAAATTGTTGTGCTTGTTAGCAGTCTTCACTTTCTAAACGAAGGATGTGCCACCTTTAAATTTTAACTTTAGTGTCTCCTTGTCTTACAGAAATATTCTTGCATCCCTTTACTTTTATTTAATTAGATGTCCAGCTTTAGGAGCCAGAGTTTTTGTGCATTCTCTCATGCAATAAGAATTTTTTATTTATTTTTCCTGAGTTGCCACATTATTTTCACCTACATCGTGTAGCTATTGTATGTCCCTTCTACTTGTCCTTTCCAGTACCAAATACAAGGACATAATTACTTCTCTGGTGTATTCGCTATTTAGAAATACAAACAGCACATCGAACTTTTAATTTTACTCTCAATTTTTATTCGGACATATATTATTCTGATTTCTACTACTGTTCTTAAATATCGATGACGGTCCAAGGCTGTCAGCATAATTCAAATTCTCAGTAGGAGACTTGATGAGACCCAGCAACTTGATATTAGTAAGTTAAGAGGTTCATCAGTATACCACTATCATATTGGTACCAGCTACCACCAATCATAGGTGAGCAGATACTGAACAAAGCGATTTCTCTTTTTATCACAGGATATAACAACTAATGAGTTTATAAAAAAGCACTGAGATTATACAAAAATATTATGAAAAGAACAGCACTTTATACAATCTGATGATGACTAACGTCTCATCGACATCAACCGTGAGAATATGTGAAACAGAAGAGGAAAAAGGTGATCGTTGTTAAGCGTTGAAGCTAATTTGTCTTACACGAAGAAGAGTTGAATTTTTTTTGTAGCTAAGATACATATGGTCGGCGGCATTAACAGCAATTCGTTTAAAATACATGCTTTTACTGTTTCTAATTAAAATACATGCTTTTACTGTAACTTCTGCCTCGCGAGCCGAAGTTGGCATGTCAGCGAGAGACCCCTGTATTGGTGATGACACAATGGTCTGGGGGGTGAAGAGGCCAGGTGCTTTTATACAGGAGCCGCGGAATCGCAGGAGAGAGGTTTCCCTTGCTACATTTCTTATATTTTAAGTAAATGGAAGACGTCTCGTGTCTGGATGGAAGTGCGTCACGCATCGACGCCCGCCGTCGCTACACGGAAACGCTCTCTACGCAGTCTTTGTCTTTTTCACACTCTCTGTCATCACTAAGTCCATCATCTTCTTTCTGACCATACGATTCTTCATCTCGGATGCAAATCATCACTCCATGCGCGCTTTTCATTATCGTCATAACCCAGACCCTACCACAGCTATGTACGTTATGTAAATTTCTGCTGGTCGTTATCTGATCTTTCCAAGGCATCTGACTGCGCCAATTGTGTTACCCTCTCAGAAAAAGTATAGTTTTATGGAACTGATAGATTCACACCAAACCGGTTTCAATCACGCTTAACAGGCACATTGCTATATCTTATTGTTGTTGTTGTTATTATTATTTTAATGTTCGGGCACTTCGGGTATTGTTACTACTCTCTTGCTTCTCAATACAATACTGTTACGGTGGACTTGCAGTCACTTAATTTTGTACACCTTTCAAATGTTCTTGTGAGACAGCACTTTACGGAGGCGGCAGGATGCAAAAGGGTGGCCCAACAGTAGGGTGTCCATTTCATTTTCATTGAAAAAGGGGATATTTAAAATAAATTTGAGAAAAACCTGGACAATGAAGAAAAAGAAACGGGACATAAATATTGTATTGACTAAATTTAATACACATACAAGTTTACCTATCTTTACAACGTGCACTAAGATGATCCCAAATCACTTTTTACAATTATTCTGCCACACTATCACCGTACTTTTCACTTTTATGTACTTTATCAAGAAGTGCATTTTCGTCTGAAATTATATAATAAAAGTCAGTACACGATACAACATTAAAGTGTGTTTTGACAATGAGCAAGGCCCTCACTGTTTTAACTTCAATTCTTTTTTTTCATCTGACCACAAAGAGTTCACTAACGAAAACACACGTTCCACAGCAGCGTTTGACCCAGGAATTGCCAGACATAACTCCACTAAATTAATCATGTTTCTCATGCTAATTTTTTTACTTTTGAAATAAGCAAGTATTTTACACCACCTTGCACTAACACTTTATTTGTCTCCTTCTTCGCTTTTTATGAAGTTCTGTGCACATGAAAATTCATCGAACAGTTCGTCTTCATCAACAGGAAAATTTCGTACAATACTTCTAACAAAAAACACAACAGTCCTGAATAGCCTTCCACTGTAGCTGCTCCTTTTCAGTATTAACCCAGTCAAATGCTTTAAAAGGTGTGAGAAATGGTAAACACCATTCTTTAATATACTCAGTGCAAGAGTCATAGAAGATGGCAGCATAAATATCAAATTGTTCTACAATAATTTCACCCTCTTCTTCCAACTTTCTTAGAGTCTCATGTACAAAAGATGTGAGAAATCTTTCAGATTTTCTACATTGTAATTTGCCCAATAATTTGTTTATTTCTTGATAAACTTCCACTACTGTGATTTCTTGTTTCTCAGTACATTTAACTGTTGTGAAGAAAGGTTTTAGCTGGCTAGCAAGAAAATGTAGAATAACAATAGACACAGGGTTATCAAAGAATTCTTTAAGGATAACAGGACACTTATCAAGGGAAATGAAATAGGATTTCATAAGCAGGAAATATCTCTACAATTCTTTCCAGTGGTGGTAGCAGAGATAGCCACCTTGTCATGCTGTGCCCAAGTACAGTTTTGTATTCAGTTTCAGTAAACTTACAGAATGACTTCAGAGATTTAACCCTTACTGTATCTATGCTGGTAGATTTTGTTTACAATTAACTGGCAGGCGGTGGGTAGGAAATCTGAGCCAGTTTGTAAGGAATTGTGCACGACATGTGCTGAACAGCCAACACCCACTATATTATTCACTGTGTTCTGTTGCAGTCTATAGAACAACTTGTTTTTTTCTTTCCTCTGCTTACCACCAAAATTGGTGTTAGTGTTGTCTGCAGAAACTGCAATCATCTTTTCCTCATGATCATATTTCTTTAAAGCCTCCAGCACATAATTCTGAAGTAAATCTGAAGTTTCTGCAGCTAAATTAACCAATTCGAGCACCTTCACCGTGATGCCATTTTCAGGGTGAAAATACCTGATAAGGAGAGGAACCAACTTCATATCCAGATGATTCGATGTATCAATCATTACAGAAATCAATCGAGCACTTTTCAGTTCATTTAAAACCTGCTGATGAGCTGCATACGGTGCACTACCATTTGAAATGATTGCATTACATTTTGTGTGTCCAGATGTGAATTTAGGATTGAAAAGTATTTTAACAACTGCTGTAGTACAGTCCACTGACTTAAAGCTATGGTTATGCATTTCACTATGGTATGCAAACGTCGCTTCTTGTGCTGCCAACTGCCTATCCATTTCTGTTACTGATTTTAAGTTTACATAGTAGCCACTCACGCATTTATTTGCTCTTTTCATTTGATCACTCATGCGATGTTTCTTCGTCTTAATGTGATTCACAGTGTCAGACCTTCCTCCGTGGCCAATACCAAATTTTGATCTGCACAACGTACATTCTACAGTTTCTCCACTACCAGTGATAAAAGGAAACTCGCTTTTTATATTGCTGTTAAAATTACACTTTCGTTTTGGCGTAATGAAACAGTGATTGCACAGTGCACAACATTAACAGTGTGGTGACGAAAGCCAGAGAGCAAGTATTAGTGGTGTAGAGTATCTCTGAACCGAAAGGGCGGCTTTAGTGGATCGATTTAGAAGAGAAGAATCTTCTTTGTTATTCGTAACCTGTAGTGCGTTTAAAATTACTTGCGATTTTTGATAGTTCGGTATATGTTTGGGGTATGCTGAAAGTCATCACACGCTTCCTAGCGTAAATAATTGCGCAGTTAATAGCAAGTCAAACAACTACTAGCGTAAAATACTCTAGCCAAACGGAATCATAAAAAGACGGGACATTGGAGCGTCCCCAAAAAAACTTTCGGACAGCGGGACATTTTGGTAAAAAATGGGACTATCCCGGGAAAAAGGGGACGAATGGACACCCTACCCAACAGTCATGTCCAGTAGTCAAGCGGAATAAGGCTGTTTCTTCTCTTCTTGAACCATCAAGCACTACCGTCCAAGAGGTGTTTCCAGATGCTTCCCTCACATGAAATTTTTTTTAAAATTATTCTTGAAATATATTGTTAATAATGCGTTTCACTGTAAAACATCACATGTCAGTTTTTCAGTTCTTTAGTATTTGCGCCCGTTTTTGACAGAAAATCTAATTTTCATTACCATCTAAGTCACAGTGAGACGGTAGGCACTGAAATGCGATTATCTTGTCCTGTCGCAGACATTTCATTACTTCTGGGAATTCTTTAACCTTTGCATCTTGTTTGTTGATAACTGCCGATATTGCAGCTCTGGAATCGCAGAATACAACTGCTTTGTCGACTGCAGTAAACAGTTGTTTGGCTGCCTCGTTGCGGTTCTGATAGCTTTAACTTCACCTTCAAAATTTGAGTGGTATACTCCTAAAGTCTGATAGAAAAAGAAATGTTTGCTGTATATTCCTACGCCAACATTTTCTTCTTTTTTCATTGATGATTCATCTGTGCAAATACTTTGAAGCTGCAACTTCCATTATTAACTCAGCTGTTTCACTTTCTTTGTGATTATCTATTTTAACTTCAATTATCCATTCTGTCTGATAATGTAATTAAGGAAGCACATTAAGAGAGAGTGGCAAAAATAAATGTTTCAGCATCAACTTACGACTTTTTGCATGAAGCTAATTTGTGTTTTGAGTTGTCCACTATTATTGTTATATGAATTTTTATATATTAGCCATTTAGTTTACTTGAGCAGACAAAATGAGTTTCTCGTACTGAAGCAGTGTTAACCTTTGAATAATTATTTCAGTAGGTTGTAATCGTGTTAACATTCTGGTGCATACGAAAGGTGTTGATTTTACTCCACCAGTTATAATTCTTACTGCTTGATTCTGGACTTTTTCTAGCCTGATTAATAACTCTGGTAGTTGCCGTAACAACCGCCTAACCAGCATATGTTAAAATCGGTCTTATGGAGGTTTTGTTGACCACTGTCCTTAAAGATAGCCATTCACTGCCAACTGATCCAGAAGCTGAGTCTGATTTTTGCTTTCTCAGTAGTTTTATTTGCGTCGGTCAACCAGTTTCATTTTCGGTTCATATGTACCTCTAAATGCTTAGAGTGTTCAGTCATTTGTATATCTTCCCCTCAAATATTTGTAGTTTATTTCTGAATGAGAGTGACTTAAAGAAAATATTTGATGGTAGGTATTATTGGTGTTTATTTCCACAAGTTTCTCATGTGACCACCCTTCAGAACGATTTATCACTTGGTTCATTTTCTTTGTTGATTGATTCTTTTGTTATTTGGTAGTGAAATCCATACAACTAGATCATATGCATACAGTGCTGTTTTTACTTCTTCTTTTGTGGATATGTATGAGGAGAGGTCACTGATCCTGATCAGAGAACCCTACGGAACCGCGTTCTTGTGGTTATTATATGTCATTAATGTATTTTTATCTCAGGTGCAGTTTTCCAAAGTCAGATATCCAGTTCAAGATTTTCCCATACGTACTTAAGTTCTTTTATTTTCTAGCAATTTTACTCTCCATATATTATCGTAGTCTAGCAAAATAAATGTGTGACTAGGGCCTCCCGTCGGGTAGACCGTTCGCTGGGTGCAAGTCTTTCCATTTGACGCCACTTCGGAGACTTGCGCGTCAATGGGGATGAAATGATGATGATTAGTACAATAGAACACCCAGTTCTTGAGCGGAGAAAATCTCCGACCCAGCCGGGATTCGAACCCTGGCCCTTACAATTGATACTGTTACGCTGACCGCTCAGCTACTAGGGGCGGACATAGTAGTCAGCTGTAAAGTAGGGAAGTTTCCTTTTTATTCAGCGTTTCTTTTACTTCTTGAAAGAGACTTAAACGTTGATTAGTGGTTAGACGGAATTTGCTGAAGCACTGTTCGTTAAGAGAAAGAATATTCTCTGTTTCTAGGTACCACGTCAATTGAAAATTTACTATCTGCTCCATGGTTTTAGGTAATATTCTTATTAAGGCTATGGGCCTGCAATTTTTCAAATTATCTCCTGGTTTTCGTGGTTTTAATTTAGAGGTACTGATGATCCTTTTCTATCTACATCTACATCTACATCCATACTCCGCAAGCCACCTGACGGTGTGTGGCGGAGGGTACCCTGAGTACCTCTATCGGTTCTCCCTTCTATTCCAGTCTCGTATTGTTCGTGGAAAGAAGGATTGTCGGTACGCTTCTGTGTGGGCTCTAATCTCTCTGATTTTGTCCTCATGGTCTCTTCGCGAGATATACGTAGGAGGGAGCAATATACTGCTTGACTCTTCGGTGAAGGCATGTTCTCGAAACTTTAACAAAATCCCGTACCGAGCTACTGAGCGTCTCTCCTGCAGAGTCTTCCACTGGAGTTTATCTATCATCTCCGTAATGCTTTCGCGATTACTAAATGATCCTGTAACGAAGCGCGCTGCTCTCCGTTGGATCCTCTCTAACTCTTCTATCAACCCTATCTGGTACGGATCCCACACTGCTGAGCAGTATTCAAGCATTGGGCGAGCAAGCGTACTGTAACCTACTTCCTTTGTTTTCGGATTGCATTTCCTTAGGATTCTTCCAATGAATCTGTCTGGCATCTGCTTTACCGAAGATCAACTTTATATGATCATTCCATTTTAAATCACTCCTAATGCGTACTCCCAGATAATTTATGGAATGAACTGCTTCCAGTTGCTGACCTGCTATTTTGTAGCTAAATGATAATGGATCTATCTTTCTATATATTCGCAGCACATTACACTTTTCTACATTGAGATTGAATTGCCATTCCCTGCACCATGCGTCAATTCGCTGCAGATCCTCCTTCATTTCAGTATGATTTTCCATTGTTGCAACCTCTCGATACACCACAGCATCATCTGCAAAAAGCCTCAGTGAACTTCCGATGTCATCCACAAGGTCATTTGTGTATATTGTGAATAGCAATGGTCCTATGACACTCCCCTGCGGCACACCTGAAAACACTCTTACTTCGGAAGACTTCTCTCCATTGAGAATGACATGCTGCGTTCTGTTATCTAGGAACTCTTCAATCCAATCACACAATAGGTCTGATAGTCCATATGTTCTTACATCGTTCATTAAACGACTGTGGGAAACTGTATCGAACGCCTTGCGGAAGTCAACAAACACGGCATCTACCTGTGAACCCGTGTCTATGACCCTCTGAGTCTCGTGGACGAATAGCGCGAGCTGGATTTCACACGATCGTCTTTTTCGAAACCCATTCTGATACCTACAGAGTAGATTTCTAGTCTCCAGAAAAGTCATTATACTCGAACATTATACGTGTTCCAAAATTCTACAACTGATCGACGTTAGAGATATAGGTCTATAGTTCTGCACGTCTGTTCGACGTCCCTTCTTGAGAACGGGGATGACCTGTGCCCTTTTCCAATCCTTTGGAACGCTACGCTCTTCTAGAGACCTACGGTACACCGCTGCAAGAAGGGGGGCAAGTTCCTTCGCGTACTCTGTGTAAAATCGAACTGGTATCCCATCAGGTCCAGCGGCCTTTCCTCTTTTGAGCGATTTTAATTGTTTCTCTATCCCTCTGTCGTCTATTTCGATATCTACCATTTTGTCATCTGTGCGACAATCTGGAGAAGGAACTACAGTGCAGTCTTCCTCTGTGAAACTGCTTTGGAAAAAGACGTTTAGTATTTCGGCCTTTAGTCTGTCATCCTCTGTTTCAGTACCATTTTCGTCACAAAGTGTCTGGACATTTTGTTTTGATCCACCTACTGCTTTGACATAAGACCAAAATTTCTTAGAATTTTCTGCCAAGTCAGTACATAGAACTTTACTTTCGAATTCATTGAACGCCTCTCGCATAGCCCTCCTCACACTACATTTCGCTTCGCTGATTTTTTTTTTCTCTGCAAGGCTTTGGCTATGTTTATGTTTGCTGTGAAGTTCCCTTTGCTTCCGCAGCAGTTTTCTAACTCGGTTGTTGTACCACGGGGGCTCTTTTCCATCTCTTACGATCTTGCTTGGCACATACTCATCTAACGCATATTGTGCGATGGTTTTGAACTTTGTCCACTGATTCTCAACACTATCTGTACTTGAGACAAAACTTTTGTGCTGAGCCGTCAGGTACTCTGTAATCTGCTTTTTGTCACTTTTGCTAAACAGAAAAATCTTCCCACCTTTTTTAATATTTCTATTTACGGCTGAAATCATCGATGCAGTAACCGCTTTATGATCGCTGATTCCCTGTTCTGCTTTAACTGTTTCAAATAGTTCGCGGCTGTTTGTCACCAGAAGGTCTAATATGTTATCGCCACGAGCCGGTTCTCTGTTTAACTGCTCAAGGTAGTTTTCAGATAAAGCACTTAAAAAAATTTCACTGGATTCTTTGTCCCTACCACCCGTTATGAACGTTTGAGTCTCCCAGTCTATATCCGGCAAATTTAAATCTCCACCCAGAACTGTAACATCATCATCATCATCTTGGACGGTTTCCAGCCACTGGCTGGGTCTGTCGGGAACACAAGCCTCTCCATCGCGTTCTGTCTTTCCACCATTCCCCCTCTTCCACCTTCGTCCAGTTCTCTCCTCTTCTCGTCACACATTCTTTCACTCCCTTCACCCATCTATCTCTTGGTCTTCCCCCGGGCCTCTTCCCTCCAGTTGCAGATCAAACATCCTCTTTGGAATTCTTCCCTCATCCATTCTCTTCATGTGTCCATACCACTGCACTCTTGATTTTTCTATCCTGTCCTGTACTGGTTCCTCCTTTAGTCTTTCCCTCACATACACATTTCGCAATCTGTCTCGTCTTGTTACACTCAACCTGCTCCTCTGGAACTTCATTTCACTAGCTTGTATTCTACTTTTGTCGCTTTTGTGCATTACCCATGTCTCACTTCCGTATGCCAATATGGGGACAAAGTAGGTTCGGTATATAATTCCCTTGGATTTCTGTGGCACCTCCTTGCTCCAAATAAGCCCCCTAATGCATCTGAAGAACTGCCCTGCTTTTCTGCACCTTTCATTTATTTCCATTGCGTTTCCCCCCTTACTTTCAATCACGCTTCCCAGGTACTTGAAGTTCTCTACCACGTGTAGTTTTTCCCCTCCACAAGTTATATCCACATTTGGCCTATTCTTCTTCCTTGTTGTGACAATTATCTCACTTTTCTCTGCAGTGAAATGCATTCCATATTGTGCTGTCGTTGCCTCCCATACATCTAACTGCTCTTGCACCTCCTTCTCGCAATTTCCCCATAACATCAGGTCATCGGCAAAAAGCACTGCTTTCATTTTATGATCTCCAATTGCATCTGATACTTGCTGTAGGATTTCATCCATAACAATAATAAACAATAAAGGCGAAAGTGCACTTCCCTGTCGCAGCCCATTTTCCAGCTTGAACCATGCAGTACGTTCCCTCCCCACTTTCACACAACTCTCACTTCCCTCATACATTTTTCTGACTTTTCGTGTTATCTCTTCATCTATCCCTTTTGCGTTCAGCACATCCCAGAGATTGTCCCTATAGATACTGTCATACGCCTTCTCAATATCTAAAAAGGCCATGATTAAGTCCTTTCCGTACTCATAGTGCCTTTCCTGCAGTTGCCTTACCGCAAATATGAGGTCCGTTGTTGATCTTCCCGGTCTGAAACCATACTGCTCCTCTTGCAGTCTACTTTCAATACTGCTTCTTATTCTCTTCTCCAGGATCTTTTCATAGAATTTTCCACAGTGGCATAGCAGGGTGATTCCTCTGTAGTTCTCACATCTCCTTTTATCCCCTTTCTTGAAGATCGGGACTATAATTCCTTTCTTCCAATTCTCAGGAATTCTGTTCTCCTTCCACACCACCCTCAGCACTCCGTATAGCCACTGGGTTCCTACTTCCCCTGCTGCTCGTATCATATCCACTGTTACTTCGTCCCAACCTGGTGCCTTGCCCCCTTTCATCCTCTTTATGGCTTCTTCCACTTCATTCCAAGTTAGATCATCAATTTCCCCACTATAATCGTCTGCTGCCTTAGGCTCTCCATCGCTGTTAGTTACCCGCTTGACGGCATTCAACAGATCTTCAAAGTACTCCTTCCAAATCTTTTTGAGCTCATGCATTTCCTCCACAACTCTTCCATTATTATCCATGATCCTCAGGCACTCGCTTCTGTCGTTCCTCTTATTTCTTACCATGGCGTAAAGTACTTTTTTGTTCCCTTCACTGTCCTCTTCTAACATTCTTGTCCATTTTTCCATCCACTTCTTCTTCTCCGCCCTTACTATGGTCTGTGCCGCTTTCTTGCTTCCCTTATGTTTTACCCTAGCTTCCTCTGTTCGGGTCTGGAACCATTCTCTGAAGGCTTTGTTCTTTCGAAGTACTGCCTCTTTACATATGTTGTTCCACCATGGGGTTTCCTTACTTCTCCTCTTTGTGCTAGTTCTTCCGCACACAGTCTCAGCTGCCTCAACTAGAGCCCTCTTAAAATCTCCCCATTCTTCTTCCACTGTTCTCTGATCTTCCTTTGGCAGCTTCTTCCTGATCAGTGTCTGGTACTGGGTCCTCCGTTCATCCTCTTTCAGCATCCATGTCTTCAACCTTTTCTCCTGTATGTCTGTTGCCCTCCTATCTTTTTTCTCTCTCAGGGTGGCTACCAACAGCCGATGGTCACTGTCTAAGGCCTCAGATGGAATGACCTTAACATCTGTGAGGCTGCTCATCATCTGCCTATCCACTAGTACATAGTCTACTACTGAAGTTTGGCACCAGTCTCCACTGTACCAAGTTATTTTGTGGCTACTTCTCTTCTTGTACCAGGAATTTGCGATCGCCAGCCCATTCCTCTTGCAGAATTCCAGCAACAATTTTCCTTCTCTATTTCGGTTCCCCCAGCCCTCTGGTCCCATTATCTCCTCGAATCCTTTCCTGTCTGTGCCAACATGTGCCTTGAGGTCCCCTATTATAATCTGATTACCTCCATTTAGCTGCTTTTGCATGTCATCTTCAAATTCCTCCTTCTCCTTTTTTGTACACCCCACCTGTGGGCCATGTGCTTGGATGACTTCAATGCTTTTTCCTTTCACTCGTACTCTGGCTTTTATCATTCGATCATTGATACCTTCCACCTCCTCCTGCAGACCCTCTCTGACCACTGTTGCCACTCCATTTCTTCCCCTCTCATTCCCTATCCAGTACAGTTTACATCCTTTACTTAGTGGTTTTTCACCAACTCCTCTCCACCTAGTCTCAGCAAGTCCCAAGATGTCCAATTTCCTCCTTTCCATCATTTCTACAATTTCTTCTAACTTCCCGGTTAGAGTCCCTACGTTTAAGGTGCCCAGTCGTAAACCATCTCGTAATCCTTTTCCATTGCTTGGTCGGTTTCCTTCAAATCCGTTCCGTGATCCGAGGCATGTTCCCTTTTTGAACTGTAACATGGTGGGGAAATCTACTCGAAATATTTTCCAAATTATCCTTCAGGTGTTCAGCCACAACAGCTGCTGAGCCATGGGGCCTATAGAGACATCCAATTACCATGTCTGAGCCTGCTTTAACAGTGACCTTCACCCAAGTTATTTCACATTTCGGATCTCCTTCAATTTCCTTCGATACTATTCCACTTTTTATCGCTATAAACACGCCTGCCCCTTCACTGTGCAGCCTGTCTCTGCGGTATACATTCCAATCTGAGTTTAGGATTTCATTACTGTTTACATCTGGTTTCAGCCAACTCTCTTTCCCTAGAGCGTTGTGACCGTTTATTAATGAGAGCAGTTCTGGGACCTTTCTATAGACGCTCCTGCAGTTTACTATTAGCACATTAATATTGTTATTCCCTGTTGCATTTTGCCTACTCCTTCCTTGCCGCGTCTCAGGAGGCGTCTTGCCGGGCCTAGGGAGGGAATTCTCTAACCTAAAAAACCCCCATGTGCACTCCACACGTACTCCGCTACTCTTGTAGCCGCATCCGGCGTGTAGTGCACGCCTGACCTATTCAGGGGGACCCTAAATTTCTCCACCTGATAGCGGAGGTCGAGAAATTTGCACCCCAGATCTCCGCAGGATCGTCTGAGCCTCTGGTTTAAGCCTTCCACTCGGCTCCAAAGCAGAGGACCGCGATCGGTTCTGGGAACGATACTACAGATAGTTAGCTCTGATTCCACCCAGCGAGCGAAGCTTTCCGCCTTCACCAATTCCGCCAACCGCCTGCACGAACTGAGGATGACCTCTGAACCCAAACGGCAGGAGCCATTGGTGCCGACATGAGCAACAATTTGCAGTCAGGTGCACCCAGTGCCCTCTATCGCCGCCGGCAGGGCCTCCTCATCATCTCGGATGAGACCCCCCGGCAAGAAGACAGAGTGAACACTGGCCTTCTTCCCCGATCTTTCCGCTATTTCCCTAAGGGGCTCCATCACCCGCCTAACGTTGGAGCTCCCAATAACTAATACTGTCAGGTATGTATCATTTCCATATTTGTCTTATTAATTTCAGTAATGTTTCCATTACAACTGGACCAAAATGTTGTGTAAGCTCAGACATAATGTTACCTAATTCAGGTTTCTTCTTGTCCTTCAGACTTGAAATCACTTTAGCAATTTCGTCTAAAGTAAAATCTTTATTAAGTTTATTACATACATCTAAACATGCTTTTCTGTATAGATGTTCCATTATCTTTTCTTTCATTTTAAGGTCTTAAGGTATACCTTTGGACAGAAACTATGATTTATTGAATGCTCTTATTATATTTTCATTTGTATGTAATGTGTTGTTACTATTAGAGACATTTATTGGCTCTTGTGTATTTCTTTTCAACTTTTCAAGTGGAGTTATGAATCTAGCTCCTATCTTTTCTGTAATCTCTTTGCAATGCATTTATTGAAAGTACTTCTTTTTTATTGATTTACTATCTTTTCAAATTTTGCTGCTACCTTCCTCCATTCTACGAACTCACTTTGTTCTCCCATTGACTTATTACGCTTCTGAGCATTCTCTCTATTTGTCTTTGGTTCTGTTAATGTGTCATTCCAGAAAGATTTATATCCAAAAGGTTTTCCTTTGGCGATCCCTTTTTGGGCAGTCTCAGTGATGCTATTAAACAGATTTTCATTGTTTTCATCTGATCCATCTTTAATGAAATCAAAATTCTGCAAAATTAGTTTCCCTTCAAATTGTTTGCAGCTTGCCTTCTTGCAGTTCCAGCCGCTCTATGCTAGTGTACTCTGTCTAGTGTTAGCTCTGTTTCGTATTGAATGTTGAAAATCGTCATTCAGTGTCCTCTTCCAGCATCAGCTATTATTTTCCTGGTTAAATTAGAAGCAGTATCACCCAATACCAAAGTTAAATCTAAGGTGGTCATATTACCATGGCCGGCCGGAGGGGCCGTGTGGTTCTGGGCGCTACGGTCTGGAGCCGCGTGACCGCTACGGTCGCAGGTTCGAATCCTGCCTCGGGCATGGATGTGTGTGATGGCCTTAGGTTAGTTAGGTTTAAGTAGTTCTAAGTTCTAGGGGACTGATGAGCACAGCAGTTAAGTCCCATAGTGCTCAGAGCCATTTGAACCATATTACCATTATAATATATGTAAGATGGTGCATCAGTGGAGGTACGTGAAAGCTTTATCACATTTGAAGAAATGAATTCTTCAGCGGCTTTATGATTTTTATTATTATCTTGCTAACTGATGAGGAAAAAGTGAGCATTATATTTAACTAATTATCAGTGTACTGGGAATGTTGATGCTATGTCTATCAGGTTTGTTGTTAGAAGGATAGTGTAGACCATAGATAAGGTAATGTTCGCTTCCTACCCATATTCCTTATTTCAAAACTTCTAATGTATGTAGCTCATTTATTTGTTTAATGATGGTAGAATCGTTTCTTAATCCACTGCCAACATGATCTAAAATTCCACTAGCAATCTGCCTTGATTTATGGAAAAAGCACATCTGGTAATTTACAAGCTCATACTAAGCTTTCGTCGTCAACATTGATGTTAGCTTCAGTTATTACAAATACGTATGCTTCTTTCATGTAGGATTTTCCTAAGTTCAGAACTCTTAGCTGAAGACATTCATCGTGTATTCAGCTGTAATGTGTTTAATGATTTGTTGACTCCTGTGTGACTCAATATCGTCCTCTCCCAGGGGTCTGAATGTAGGATTGTTGTAACTCTGGATACACCTCTACTAAGAGGCATCTTGAACAACATATGTAGACCATTTTGTGTTCCTCACGGTGCATCTGCTAGGTAAACCAGACCGAGGTAATCTACCGAGACGTCTAGTAGTTACGAGGGCAGTTTCTATGGCGTTATCCACTGTGACCAAGGCAAGCCAAATATTGTAGAAAACGGGTTGTTGCTTTGGTTAAATTTCACAGGGACCAGCATTTATTTCAATGTAATCAGTTTTTCATCAAAGTCCACAGTCAGATATTGTGATAACGACGAGTTTCAGACAGGGTATGATTATTTAGAACTCTCTTGGTTAGATTTATCTATGCATTCTCGCAGTCGAATTTTGTCACCAAGAGCGTCCCGCAAGCTACCAGCTTTATTGTCCGGTATGGGCATCATTCAAAACAGGAAGCCCGAAGTTTAGCATGTAACAGACAGTTTTAACATTAAAAACACAGTCGACTTACAGGTCCACTTTCACGAAAATAAACTGGAACAGATAACTTTCAGCCTGTACTTTTTCACAGAAATTTGATATTGATGCATGTGGTATTGTAGTCTGTAACGGGAGATAAGTATATACTACTTGAACAATGGAAACTCCAGTTACGAATATCGACAATGCAGGAAAAGACAGATTACTGCTTACCATAAAGAAGGCACGTCAAGTTGCAGATAGGCACAATTAAAGAACTCCTTCCTAAAGCTTTCGACCACAGTCTTCATCAGTAACAGAGAGACATTTTTTGCATTTCTTGCGTATTTTGCGTATAAATTCAGATCGGTTCTAAGAAGTTTACCATTTACGCATCTGGGCAAATAATCTCTTCTGTAGTGCGAATGAAATACGGAATGTTGGTTGACTAAGCATATCTGAGACAAATTGTGTTGCGATTAACTTCTGAAAGTTAATTATGTATTCCCACATATTACATTACGTTAATACTCGCAGGAACATGTGCGTAATATTCCTTAATACATGAAGCATGAAATACTAAACTACACTCATGGAAATGGAAAAAAGAACACATTGACACCGGTGTGTCAGACCCACCATGCTTGCTCCGGACACTGCGAGAGGGCTGTACAAGCAATGATCACACGCACGGCACAGCGGACACACCAGGAACCGCGGTGTCGGCCGTCGAATGGCGCTAGCTGCGCAGCATTTGTGCACCGCCGCCGTCAGTGTCAGCCAGTTTGCCGTGGCATACGGAGCTCCATCGCAGTCTTTAACACTGGTAGCATGCCGCGACAGCGTGGACGTGAACCGTATGTGCAGTTGACGGACTTTGAGCGAGGGCGTATAGTGGGCATGCGGGAGGCCGGGTGGACGTACCGCCGAATTGCTCAACACGTGGGGCGTGAGGTGTCCACAGTACATCGATGTTGTCGCCAGTGGTCGGCGGAAGGTGCACGTGCCCGTCGACCTGGGACCGGACCGCAGCGACGCACGGATGCACGCCAAGACCGTAGGATCCTACGCAGTGCCGTAGGGGACCGCACCGCCACTTCCCAGCAAATTAGGGACACTGTTGCTCCTGGGGTATCGGCGAGGACCATTCGCAACCGTCTCCATGAAGCTGGGCTACGGTCCCGTACACCGTTAGGCCGTCTTCCGCTCACGCCCCAACATCGTGCAGCCCGCCTCCAGTGGTGTCGCGCCAGGCGTGAATGGAGGGACGAATGGAGACGTGTCGTCTTCAGCGATGAGAGTCGCTTCTGCCTTGGTGCCAATGATGGTCGTATGCGTGTTTGGCGCCGTGCAGGTGAGCGCCACAATCAGGACTGCATACGACCGAGGCACACAGGGCCAACACCCGGCATCATGGTGTGGGGAGCGATCTCCTACACTGGCCGTACACCACTGGTGATCGTCGAGGGGACACTGAATAGTGCACGGTACATCCAAACCGTCATCGAACCCATCGTTCTACCATTCCTAGACCGGCAAGGGAACTTGCTGTTCCAACAGGACAATGCACGTCCGCATGTATCCCGTGCCACCCAACGTGCTCTAGAAGGTGTAAGTCAACTACCCTGGCCAGCAAGATCTCCGGATCTGTCCCCCATTGAGCATGTTTGGGACTGGATGAAGCGTCGTCTCACGCGGTCTGCACGTCCAGCATGAACGCTGGTCCAACTGAGGCGCCAGGTGGAAATGGCATGGCAAGCCGTTCCACAGGACTACATCCAGCATCTCTACGATCGTCTCCATGGGAGAATAGCAGCCTGCATTGCTGCGAAAGGTGGATATACACTGTACTAGTGCCGACATTGTGCATGCTCTGTTGCCTGTGTCTATGTGCCTGTGGTTCTGTCAGTGTGATCATGTGATGTATCTGACCCCAGGAATGTGTCAATAAAGTTTCCCCTTCCTGGGACAATGAATTCACGGTGTTCTTATTTCTATTTCCAGGAGTGTAGTTGAAAATAAAAGAACAACACAACATATAGAATTGCACATGTCACGGAATATTTATGCACACTGTCACTGTCATCGTGATGTCGTACGCTCCCTGCCAGTGTCAATGGTATCTGAGGTTGAATGGGATATGACGTGCAGCAAGTGTTGTTACTGTTTTCTGGAAACTAGATACTTTATTACTGAATTCTGTGGTACCAGTTTTTCTTGGGGGAACCTCACCCGGCAGCACTTTCTCCGTTACCACGTCCGTTGGTTGTTGTATCTTTTTGGCATCCTGTTGGACATGTAATTTAGCGACAAACTCTGACGCATCATCCGTCACAATATGCATGAACTCCCCAGGTAGGCACAGTGTTCTCTCCGTACACTAATTCAGCTGATTTAAACTTCAGATCGCTCTTAAATGATGCATGGAGACTCAGGAGCACAGTGGTTAATGTCTCCATCTAAATGTGTGTAGCGTGACACCGAAGGGCTTACTTCCGTTGGCTATGCAGGCGTTCTACTATTCCATTCGCTGCTGGATGATAACCAGTAGTACGAATGTGCTTAGTGCACAAGAAACTGGCCAATGCTTTTAATAGATAACCCTCATACTACTGTCACTGATCTTTTGTAATGCGTACCGATACCCCAAACCGGGCGATCCATCCACGGTAAATTTGTGTTCCCGTCTCGGCTGCACTATCTTTCATAGTGAAAGCTTCAAGCCATCTTAAAAATCAATCCACAGCCGTGAGGCAGTGTAGCACAACGTCTGTACCGACTTGTTCAAAGCGTTGGCCATAAGGCGGAAATACAGTATGTCTATTGGTGCCCTGGCATGTCGAGTGATCTTATTTTTGTGGCACTCAGTGTCTTGCAGTGTGCATCCATTCGTAGCCACACAGAACTGTGACTAACATCACCGTTCCCCAGACCACGGGATGAGTCAGGTTGTGCATTTACGCAATTGATTGTGATCGAAATTGGTGAGGTATGAACGGTCGTAGTTTTGTGCCAGACACGTCACTGTACAATACAACATTTGTTTCTGGTACAGTCATGCGCTGTAATTTTAATCCCACAAGGCTATCCAGTAACGCGCGTAGCACCTCATCGCGCTGCTGGGATTGAGCTCGGACCTCGTAATCAATTGCAGTGGTTATAGCTTCAACACGCTAGAGAGCGTCTGCTGGCACATTTGACTTTCCTTACTTATTGAGTATGTGAGTCGTAAACTGGATAATATAGTCCAAATCTTGAAGTTATCTCTGTGATGCATTCTCGGCTTTCCTAGGGAAAGCATATGTCAGTGATTTATCGTCCGTGTATATGGTACAGTGTCGGCCCTCTGACAACTGGCGGAACTACTTCATAACCGAGGCCTATGCGGCGTACAGTTCTCGATCGTAAGTTGCCCAGCGATGGTGTGACGGTGGCAGCTTGCTACTGATGAATGCGAGTGGCTGCCAGCTGTGTCCCACTGGTTCCCGAATTATGGCGCCAGTGGCGGTAGCTGATGTATCTACCACGAGCGCAAGTGGCCGTGTGATGCTTTATGAGCAAATAGTGTAGCCCCTGATTTTGCAATTTTTACAGCTTTGAAAGCAGTACCCGCTCCGTCTGTGCATTCTACTTTATTATTTGTCTTCGGTGCACCCTTCAGAAATTCATTCACTGGAAATGCTATTAGTGCATGATTGCGTACAAATCGATGACAGAAATTGCTGATGCCAAGAAAACGGCGTAACTCCCTAACTGTACAGGACGGTAATAATTGACAAGTGCTTCCACCTTTTCTTTAGGATGTATGAAGATGGTATCTGTTCTTTCGGACATGTCCGAAAGAACAGATGCCATTGGTGATCAACGCATGTAAGCAGCTAAAGGTCTGAATTTCACTGTAATTGCATTCTTCGAGAGGTGAAGATTGTATAAAGGGGAATAATTATTACCAAAAGTCTCGAAAGGCTTTTCACTGATTTACTTCACATTTTTCAATGATATTCGAATGAAAATTCAGATGGGTATAGAATATATAAAAGTGAAACATTATTACCAAAAATCTCGAAAAGTTCTTCGTCGATATAGTTCAAATTTTTACGCGAAACTCACGATAAATAAGATTCAAAATCTGACAGAAGGGTGTAAAGGAGATGGAATTAGAGGGGCACGGAAGATAGGGTGAGGGGGGGGGGAAAGAGAGCAGGACGAATATGAAATTGCCATACATATTTAGCAATTGCGAACCTTTGCCATGTTAGCTAGTACGCTGTATGTACGAAATCCAGATGGGAACAATAATACTTGATAAACAAGAGAGATCAACTCGTATTAAACAGGACGTACTGCAGGGACGCAGTGTCTTCATGTCTATATCGAAGAAGCAATTTAAAAAAATTGAAGAACATCTAGGGAATGGGACTACAATTGAGGGTGAAACGATATAAGTGAGAAGATTCCCAGATGACGTTGTAATTCTCTGTGAAAGTGAAGAAGAATTACATTAGCTGCCGAATGCAACGATGAAAATAATGAATATGAATCAAGAGTACACGAAAGAAGATGAAAATAACTAGAAGTAGCAAAATGAGATTAACGGTAATCTCAACGTAAATAATTTTGACCATGTGATAGACCGAAGACAGCGACTGGAACATATCCAACAGATTACAACGATGTTGGGTATCACATGTCGGGGAAAGGGAGTGGCTGGAAGGCGTCCGCTGCGACCAGGTGCCGTCCCTCCCACTCCAGCTCGCGCGCGCTCCGACGACGCATGGGTTTCTGTTCCAGCTGGCGGACTTTTCCAGGGCGTGGTGTTTTGGGCTACATGTTGCCTTAAGCCGCGGTTTGATCGAATCTGTCTTATGCAGTGTACATTTCATATAAAACACAGAAGAATTGAAAAGGAAACTGCGGATCCGTTATTTGACATTCAGTTTGGCTGTAGGAAATGTACCGGAGAGGCAATTCTGACGTTGCGCTTCATAACGGAAGCAAGAATTAATAAGATTCCAAACAAGTTCATAGGATTTGTCGACGTAGGGAACGCATTCGACAGTGAAGAAAGGTGCTTGATGTCGAAATTCTCACAAAATAAGATTCAGCTACAGGAAAGGCGATGAGGGAAAAGTAAGAATGGAAGAGCAAGAAGGTACTTCTAGCAGTAGAGAGCGTCAAATCTTTCGTTGATGCTGTTCAACCCATGCATCGACGAAGTAATGTCGGAAATAAAAGAATGTTCAATAGGAGGATTAAAATTCTGTGCGAAAGGTTATCAATGATAAAATTCAGTGATGCTATCCTTAGTGAAAGTAAAGAAATATAATACGGCCTGTGAAATGAAATGGACAGTCTAGTGAGTGCACACTATGGTTGAGTGTAAACTGAAGAAAGGTGAAATTAATCAGAGTAGCAGAAATGAAATTAACGATTAACTTAACATCAAAATTAACAACCGTGAGGTGCCCTTGAAGCAAAATAAAGCATGACAGAGAAAGTAAGGAGTACATTGGTAGTAGACTAGCGCCTGCAAGGAGTGCATTCCTGGCCAGAAGATGTCTACTAGTTAGGAACTTCGGCCTTTTATTGAGGATAAGTTCCTTAAAATGCACACTTGCAGGAGAGCGTTGTATGGAAGTGAATTATAGACTGTGCGACAACCGCAAACAGGGGGACCGAAGCGTTTGAGATGTGAGGCTAACGAAGCATGTTGAAAATCACGTAGACTGATTAGATAACAAATTTGGAGCTTCTCTGCAGAATCAGAGAGGAGAGGAGCATGTGGTAAACATTGCCAAGAAGATCGGACAGGATGATAAGAGATGTGTTAAGACATCAAGAAATAATACTAAGGAAGCTGTAAAGTCCACGTGCTGCCCTAGACGGGCCAATCGTGCCTGATCAACCGTTGTGTCATCTTCTGCACTGGCGTCATTATATGCGGTATGGACAGGCATGTGGTGAGCACAGCCCTCTCCTGGTCGTTGTCGGGTTTCTTGATCTTGGAACCGCTTCCAGTTCTTTCCAATAGATAGCCGGCCGCGGTGGCCGAGCGGTTCTAGGCGCTTCAGTCCGGAACCGCGTGACTGCTACGGTCGCAGGTTCGAATCCTGCCTCGGGCATGGATGTGTCTGATGTCCTTTGGTTAGTTAGGTTTAAGTAGTTCTAAGTTCTAGGGGACTGGTGACCTCAGAAGTTAAGTCCCATAGTGCTCAGAGCCATTTGAACCATTTTCCCAATAGATAATTATCCACCCGAGTCTGTGTGCATCTCATACCAGTCCTCCCACCAACGAAACGTCGATGTACGTACCAGCAATCGAAGCAGGTTCCTCTGCATGGCAGACACCCCGTTGGACACTAGGTGGACTTGGAAAGCTGTAGAAGGTAAACACTGTAGGGAAAGACAGACTGAAATGTAGCCAACGAATAACTGAGGGCTATGGGTGTCTACATGACTGAAAAAGAAAGTCAAGACATGTGGGCTGAGATTTGTTTACACGCTGACTTGTTTACACGATGATGCGTCATCCATTTTAACAGGTCATGAGGTTATTGTGATGCAACTTTAAGATTCTGCGAAATGTCTGATTAATTTCTTAAACTCTTAGGCAGAATCCGAAATGTATTTTCTGACTGCGAACTATCTGACATCTGCGTATTAGATATATCTGTACTACCTATCAGTAACATATTTGTATACCTGGGCCTTCAGGTAAATATACTTTTTCGAAAAGTCAGCATGATCTTCCTGGACTATTCTTAAATTTATGAATTCACCACTATAAGAATTTCGGCTTATTCTATAATTTTTATGCAATTGCTTATGTGGAGAGCGTCAACCCATCGTTTTTTCAATTGGACTCTGTCTCTTGCAGTCCATGTTTAAATATTCCAAGCGCAGAATAAAACAAGAGTGTCGGTAACATGCATAACTTAACGCAGTACTTCGTGTAGTAATTGCTACAGAATGAATCCTAAATCATTGCATACTGTGGACACAACTAAACAACAAGTATTTACAATTGTCTGTAACATAGCAACCCGGTTAGTATTTACCTTTGCAAACAAGGATCGATTCCAGTTCTCTCTCAGCTACTAATACTGCCATCTTTATGTCATTGGGATCCATAGTATCGATATATGATTACATGATTTATACTTTGTTATTTTATTTGGAGTGTTCCAAAAAGAGGAACCGTTATGTGCACTTAATTTATCGCGATATTGTGTAGGAATCTAATTTTACTGCGGCTTTTGCATTACCTCTTCCTCTAAATACATGCGTTGGAAACCAATGTCGATTGCATGGCAGAGGGAACTTAGCATTGTACCGCCATTAGTGGACTTGACAGTGAAGTTCATGTCCTGTCGAAGCAGCATTCCGTCGTCAGCGTAGAGAAAAGATCGATGTATGTTCTGCTGGAGTCTCATATAAGGGTATTTACGATGAAGATGAACAACAGTGAAGACGATTCACTCAATCTGTACGTGAAATTTATTTGTAGAGCAAGGTGTGAAACGCATCCAACTTTTTCCTAGTAAAGCAATGTAACGCAGCTGTTGACATGCGTAACACACTGTAAAGACAGAGAGAATAGCAAGCGTTTTGAGGGAACACAGTCAGTGGTTTCCTGGTGATATTTTTTAATTTTGTTATTTAGTAACTAATACGAATAGGCATTAATCTTACGTTGATTTTTCCCTGCGATTGCAACTGTTTACAGACATTCACAAATTGACCATGAGATAAATATGAGGATTCTCATCTCAATTTTATTTGCATCGTGTAGCACTACATTTGTGATTAGACTCCTCTCTCCTTCTTCCAACCTAAAACCTTCTGTATTCTGGATAACCTGAAGAAGTCTACTTCTTTTCATCTATGATATGGCAATATTTGAGATAGGATGGCACAGGCATTTGAGGAGATTAGTTTCAGAATTCTGTTATGCCCTCTTAAAGAGAAGAGGTGGGAAAGCTTTGGAGCCGTTTATATCCTTCCAATAATATTATGTCTTAAGAGCAGCCGAAATTTTAATGGGAAATGTTTAAGAAACAACTTTTCGTTAGTGTAGAAGTACAGGAGTCTACATCTGCACCGAGAGAGGTGCGCGGAGCTCAGCACACTGGATTCGCAATCGGGAGGACGGTGCTTCAAACTAGCGTCCGGCCATTATGATTAGGTTTTCCTTGATTTCTCTAAATCGCTTCAGGCAAACGCTGGGATTGTTTCTTTGAAACGGCACGGCTGACTTACTTCCCTATCCTTCCCTAATCCAATGGGACTGATGACCCCATTGTTTGGTCCCCTCTACCAGATCAGGCAACCAAACCTACATCTACTAAAAGATGAAAAGTATCGTTTATTTTCAGCTAACTGAATATCCAGCACTACTTGGTAGTTCACTTGCTCCAATCTTCTATTAGTCCATATCATCCTTTCACCTCTCTTGGTCTAGCTCCACTCTTTCTGTTCAATTCCTCCTTCCCTCTCTCTCTGTCCAGCTCCACTATTCCCAAATTCTGTCCATGTATTCCTGGCTCTCTCTCCATCCATCTGCTTCTTCCTTCCTTTCTGCACTTGTTCTCCTTCCCCCTCTCTCTCTCCATCTCCTCCTGGCCCTTCTCCCTGTTCATATCCTCCTCTCTCTCTGTCCATCCATATCTTCCTCCCCCTCTCTCGGTCCCTTTCTCCTCCCCTCTCTGTCCATGTCCTACTCCTCCTCTTTCTGACCATATCGTCCTCCACCTGATCAGTGTCTACGTCGTCCAACTGCCTCTCACTGTCCATGTCCTCCCGGCCCTCTGTCCCTTCATCCTCTCACATCTATCTGCTCACCTCTCTCTTATTCCATCTGCTCCTTCCCCCTCTATCCATTCAATCTCCATCTCTAAGTCCATCTTTATCCCTACATCCCCTCCTCACCCTCCAAGTGCATCATCTCCACCCAGTCTCCCAGTTCACCTTCCAATGCTCCCCCTCCCTTTACATATCTTGCTCCCCTCTCAGTGCCCATCTCCCTTTCCTTTCTCTTTCCACTTTTCCCATCCCCTCTTTCTGCCCACCTACATCACCCTCCCCTACCTGTGTTCATCTTTTCCCTTCCTCTATTTTTCTGTCCATCTACTCCTCCAATTCCCTCATTACAGTATCGCTCCCACCCAGTAGGTGTTTTGCTGGTTCTTACCCTCACAATAAAAAGTCATGGGATACCGCCTAATATTGTGTTGGACCTCCTTTTTTCCGGCATAGTGCAGCAACTCGACGTGGCATGCACTCGAGAAGACGTTGGAAGTTCCCTGCATAAATACGGAGCCATGCTGCATCTGTACCAGTCCATAATTGCAAAAAGCTTTGCTGATCCATGATTTTGTGCATTTGATTATCTCCCATAAATGATCGATGGGTGGCCAAATCATTTGATTGAACTGTCCAGAATGTTCTTCAAATCAATCGTGAACACTTGGAGCCTCGTCACATGGTGCATTGTATTTGATAAAAATTCCATCGTTGTTTGTGAACTTGGACTCCATGAATTGATGAAGATGGTCTCCAAGTAGCCGAACATAACTTTTTCCAGTCAAGCACACTCCATTATGGAGCGACCACCAGCTTGCAGAGTGCCTTGTTGACAACTTGGGTCCGTTGCTTCGTTGGATCATCGCCACACTCGAACCCTATATAAGCTCTTCCAACTGAAATCGGGGCTCATGTGACCGGTACAGGGTTATCCAGTAGCCTAGGGTCCCACCATGTTGTCACGAGCCCAGAAGACGAGCTGCAGGTGATGTCGTGTTGTTAGCAAAGGCGCGCGCGTCTGCTGCCTTCGCCCATTAACACCAAATTTCGCTGCACTGTCATAACAGATACGTTCGTCGTACGTCCCATATTGATGTCTGCGATTATTTCACGCAGTGTTGCTTGTATGTTTGCACTGACAATTCTACGCAAACGCCGCTCTTCTCGGTCATTAAGTTAAGGCAGTCGGGTAGTGCGTTGTCGGTGGTGAAAGCTAATGCCTGAAATTTGGTATGATCGGCACTCTCTTGACACTGCGGATCTCGGAATACTGACTGCCCTAACTGTTTCCGAAATGGAATACCACATGCGTCTTGCTACAAATATCATTCCGCGTTCAAAGTCTGTTAATTCCCGTCGTGGAGGCATACTTATGTCTAAAACATATCAATCCAGTGGTTGAAGAAGATATGTTGTAAGAGGTCCGAGCAGATGTAATTTCGATGTATTGCTCATGCGCTGACTACGATATGCAAGATATAAGAGAATCTCTGACCAGAGAGCAGTGTTGACTGCAGTAGGAACTGTGTAGCTGTAGCAGTAAGTTGTGGCTAGTCTGGAGTCTGCTCTGGTCTGGTATGGTGTATCGTGTTGGCTGGCCCGGTCACGGTGCAGCGATGTCGGTGCCTGAGTATTATTGTATAAGGTAAAAAGCAGCCTCGCGCATATTCAGTAATGTTATCTCAAGTCGCATGTAAATGTTTTAAAACTCTCGTAATAATAATCTTCCTTATAAAAAGTAACTTTTAACAACCATTCATTTCAGTTTAAAGAATTTACTAATTTCTTCCATCCATAATGATCCCGATTATTGCAATAGAAAAATCAGTTGCTTCCTTTCATAAATGACAGATAGGTCGGCCAGCATTGCACAGAGCTGTGCCAGAAAAATTTATTGTAAGAGAAGATATATCCGGCGATTTCATTGAGGTAAGAATTTTTTCGTTTTTTTTATCCAGAATGATCTTTCAGGGCCATGACGCAGCACTGCTGTCGTCCAAAATTTACCAGGTTAAATTCACAGTGAATTATCGAAAAGTCATAAGTGAGCGACAATTTAATTGAGAGGTTAGTTACATTGTATTATTACCAGGTTACTGAATTTATTTTTTTTATTGGGGCATTACACTGGATGTGAACGTCATAATTATAATTTTTCTGTTGTGATGTTACGCTAAATGTGAGTGAATTTTGAGCTTAGATTAAATCAGAAAGAATTTTGTGTGGAGGTTAATGTGAAAAGAATTTTGTAGGGAGGTTACAAATGAGAAAGAAGTTTGTATTGAGGTTGCTCTAAAATTAGAATCATTAACCAAATAATAAGTATTTTATTTTGTGGGGAGGTTACACTTGGCGACCCTGCCAGGATCGTGTTTCTTTGTGAATCTCTGAGAAGTAGTCATATATCTGCTCTTATTTACTTAAATGTAGTTTGCATCTGGCGCAATGCATTTACTAATTTGTCACCCTTTCTTTCACAGGTCATCGGCAATTTATTGCTCTTTGTTGTTATTGTTTGTTCCATTTCGCTTTGTCTTTGTTTCATTTTGTGCTTAATTTTGATTTGTGAAAAATGCCATGAAAAACTGTTAACAGTACATCGCGATGTGCAATGAGTGAAATAGCCAACTCGAATAGTTTGACCGATAATATTTGCGACACTCAGTGTAATAGTGATAATCCCCTAATTACAGACAATCAGTGTGTACCGATCACTAGTAATGATTTTAATGCTAATGATGAGCAAACAAATTCAATAGTGTCTTCTGTTAATTCAACAACAATTGGTGACACGGCACGTGCCGATACAGTGAACGCTGTCCACTTGGACACACCTCACCTGCAAAATTTACGCATTGAACAGATAAATGATTCTAACGAAAATGAACAATGTAGTCAAAATACGTCAAATTTGATTCCGATGTAGTGATCCACAGTGCACATCCGATTGGCAAACCTTCACACAGTACAGAGAACAGAGTCGCTAATTTTGGCTGGGATCAAGTTATGGCATTATTGCTACAACTTAATGAAAATCTCAAACAACAAATTAATGAAAGTTTCAAACAGCGGAATGAAATACTAGATAACCATTTCAAACAACTTAATGAAAATTTCGACAACCATTTCAAACAACTTAATGAAAAAAACGACAACCATTTCAAACGACTTACTGAATCGTGCAAACAACTTAATGAAAGTTTCAAACAGTCGAATGAAAAACACGACAACCTTAACGAACAGAACAAACAACTTAGTGAACAGATTACAGCCGTTACCGTGCAACGTTATGATACTAAAGAACAATTACGTGAGGAAATTAAGGCTTGTGGTGGGATCAGTAGTGAAGAAATTAGATCTGTTGCACAAGAATTAAGTAGTACACGTGTATCCACAACGAAATTACTTAGAGATGAAAGTAGTGCAGTCACTGAACAATGTTCTGAAAAAACAACACAGTTACGCGACGAGTTTAAAATAATGTGAGCAGAACTTTCACACTCGCTGGATGCGGAAGTCGATAAGAGATTTGAACAACAGAATAGCCAAATTGACGAACGTTTTAAAGTGACAGAAATGAAAAATATTTCAGCCTCTAACACGGCACAGCATACGCCACTTTCCGAACATTTGTCAGACTCACACAGCCAGTATAATTTAGATAATTTACAGAGAGTGCGTGAGTTAGATTCCGAACCTGTTCATACACACAGAGACGATAATTTTGATTGCAAGCACTTTCTATCCGTGAGAAAATTTAAAGTATTTAAAAATGACAGAACACAGAGTCACGCTTTGGACTGGATACGACAATTTGCTTTTGTATTTTCTCCAGCTTGGCCTGTAATGCAGAAACTAGAATTGGACTGGATACAACAATTTACTTTTGAATTTTCACCGACATTGCCTGTAACGCAGAAACTAAAATTTATTTGCAGAGCCGGCCGAAGTGGCCGTGCGGTTAAAGGCGCTGCAGTCTGGAACCGCAAGACCGCTACGGTCGCAGGTTCGAATCCTGCCTCGGGCATGGATGTTTGTGATGTCCTTAGGTTAGTTGGGTTTCACTAGTTCTAAGTTCTAGGGGACTAATGACCTCAGCAGTTGAGTCCCATAGTGCTCAGGGCCATTTGAACCATTTATTTGCAGCGCGTAATTGATTCATTACACTTCGATGAATATATTCAGTTTGGCTGTAGGAAATGTACCGGAGAGGCAATTCTGACGTTGCGCTTCATAACGGAAGCAAGAATTAATAAGATTCCAAACAAGTTCATAGGATTTGTCGACGTAGGGAACGCATTCGACAGTGAAGAAAGGTGCTTGATGTCGAAATTCTCACAAAATAAGATTCAGCTACAGGAAAGGCGATGAGGGAAAAGTAAGAATGGAAGAGCAAGAAGGTACTTCTAGCAGTAGAGAGCGTCAAATCTTTCGTTGATGCTGTTCAACCCATGCATCGACGAAGTAATGTCGGAAATAAAAGAATGTTCAATAGGAGGATTAAAATTCTGTGCGAAAGGTTATCAATGATAAAATTCAGTGATGCTATCCTTAGTGAAAGTAAAGAAATATAATACGGCCTGTGAAATGAAATGGACAGTCTAGTGAGTGCACACTATGGTTGAGTGTAAACTGAAGAAAGGTGAAATTAATCAGAGTAGCAGAAATGAAATTAACGATTAACTTAACATCAAAATTAACAACCGTGAGGTGCCCTTGAAGCAAAATAAAGCATGACAGAGAAAGTAAGGAGTACATTGGTAGTAGACTAGCGCCTGCAAGGAGTGCATTCCTGGCCAGAAGATGTCTACTAGTTAGGAACTTCGGCCTTTTATTGAGGATAAGTTCCTTAAAATGCACACTTGCAGGAGAGCGTTATATGGAAGTGAATTATAGACTGTGCGACAACCGCAAACAGGGGGACCGAAGCGTTTGAGATGTGAGGCTAACGAAGCATGTTGAAAATCACGTAGACTGATTAGATAACAAATTTGGAGCTTCTCTGCAGAATCAGAGAGGAGAGGAGCATGTGGTAAACATTGCCAAGAAGATCGGACAGGATGATAAGAGATGTGTTAAGACATCAAGAAATAATACTAAGGAAGCTGTAAAGTCCACGTGCTGCCCTAGACGGGCCAATCGTGCCTGATCAACCGTTGTGTCATCTTCTGCACTGGCGTCATTATATGCGGTATGGACAGGCATGTGGTGAGCACAGCCCTCTCCTGGTCGTTGTCGGGTTTCTTGATCTTGGAACCGCTTCCAGTTCTTTCCAATAGATAGCCGGCCGCGGTGGCCGAGCGGTTCTAGGCGCTTCAGTCCGGAACCGCGTGACTGCTACGGTCGCAGGTTCGAATCCTGCCTCGGGCATGGATGTGTCTGATGTCCTTTGGTTAGTTAGGTTTAAGTAGTTCTAAGTTCTAGGGGACTGGTGACCTCAGAAGTTAAGTCCCATAGTGCTCAGAGCCATTTGAACCATTTTCCCAATAGATAATTATCCACCCGAGTCTGTGTGCATCTCATACCAGTCCTCCCACCAACGAAACGTCGATGTACGTACCAGCAATCGAAGCAGGTTCCTCTGCATGGCAGACACCCCGTTGGACACTAGGTGGACTTGGAAAGCTGTAGAAGGTAAACACTGTAGGGAAAGACAGACTGAAATGTAGCCAACGAACAACTGAGGGCTATGGGTGTCTACATGACTGAAAAAGAAAGTCAAGACATGTGGGCTGAGATTTGTTTACACGCTGACTTGTTTACACGATGATGCGTCATCCATTTTAACAGGTCATGAGGTTATTGTGATGCAACTTTAAGATTCTGCGAAATGTCTGATTAATTTCTTAAACTCTTAGGCAGAATCCGAAATGTATTTTCTGACTGCGAACTATCTGACATCTGCGTATTAGATATATCTGTACTACCTATCAGTAACATATTTGTATACCTGGGCCTTCAGGTAAATATACTTTTTCGAAAAGTCAGCATGATCTTCCTGGACTATTCTTAAATTTATGAATTCACCACTATAAGAATTTCGGCTTATTCTATAATTTTTATGCAATTGCTTATGTGGAGAGCGTCAACCCATCGTTTTTTCAATTGGACTCTGTCTCTTGCAGTCCATGTTTAAATATTCCAAGCGCAGAATAAAACAAGAGTGTCGGTAACATGCATAACTTAACGCAGTACTTCGTGTAGTAATTGCTACAGAATGAATCCTAAATCATTGCATACTGTGGACACAACTAAACAACAAGTATTTACAATTGTCTGTAACATAGCAACCCGGTTAGTATTTACCTTTGCAAACAAGGATCGATTCCAGTTCTCTCTCAGCTACTAATACTGCCATCTTTATGTCATTGGGATCCATAGTATCGATATATGATTACATGATTTATACTTTGTTATTTTATTTGGAGTGTTCCAAAAAGAGGAACCGTTATGTGCACTTAATTTATCGCGATATTGTGTAGGAATCTAATTTTACTGCGGCTTTTGCATTACCTCTTCCTCTAAATACATGCGTTGGAAACCAATGTCGATTGCATGGCAGAGGAAACTTAGCATTGTACCGCCATTAGTGGACTTGACAGTGAAGTTCATGTCCTGTCGAAGCAGCATTCCGTCGTCAGCGTAGAGAAAAGATCGATGTATGTTCTGCTGGAGTCTCATATAAGGGTATTTACGATGAAGATGAACAACAGTGAAGACGATTCACTCAATCTGTACGTGAAATTTATTTGTAGAGCAAGGTGTGAAACGCATCCAACTTTTTCCTAGTAAAGCAATGTAACGCAGCTGTTGACATGCGTAACACACTGTAAAGACAGAGAGAATAGCAAGCGTTTTGAGGGAACACAGTCAGTGGTTTCCTGGTGATATTTTTTAATTTTGTTATTTAGTAACTAATACGAATAGGCATTAATCTTACGTTGATTTTTCCCTGCGATTGCAACTGTTTACAGACATTCACAAATTGACCATGAGATAAATATGAGGATTCTCATCTCAATTTTATTTGCATCGTGTAGCACTACATTTGTGATTAGACTCCTCTCTCCTTCTTCCAACCTAAAACCTTCTGTATTCTGGATAACCTGAAGAAGTCTACTTCTTTTCATCTATGATATGGCAATATTTGAGATAGGATGGCACAGGCATTTGAGGAGATTAGTTTCAGAATTCTGTTATGCCCTCTTAAAGAGAAGAGGTGGGAAAGCTTTGGAGCCGTTTATATCCTTCCAATAATATTATGTCTTAAGAGCAGCCGAAATTTTAATGGGAAATGTTTAAGAAACAACTTTTCGTTAGTGTAGAAGTACAGGAGTCTACATCTGCACCGAGAGAGGTGCGCGGAGCTCAGCACACTGGATTCGCAATCGGGAGGACGGTGCTTCAAACTAGCGTCCGGCCATTATGATTAGGTTTTCCTTGATTTCTCTAAATCGCTTCAGGCAAACGCTGGGATTGTTTCTTTGAAACGGCACGGCTGACTTACTTCCCTATCCTTCCCTAATCCAATGGGACTGATGACCCCATTGTTTGGTCCCCTCTACCAGATCAGGCAACCAAACCTACATCTACTAAAAGATGAAAAGTATCGTTTATTTTCAGCTAACTGAATATCCAGCACTACTTGGTAGTTCATTTGCTCCAATCTTCTATTAGTCCATATCATCCTTTCACCTCTCTTGGTCTAGCTCCACTCTTTCTGTTCAATTCCTCCTTCCCTCTCTCTCTGTCCAGCTCCACTATTCCCAAATTCTGTCCATGTATTCCTGGCTCTCTCTCCATCCATCTGCTTCTTCCTTCCTTTCTGCACTTGTTCTCCTTCCCCCTCTCTCTCTCCATCTCCTCCTGGCCCTTCTCCCTGTTCATATCCTCCTCTCTCTCTGTCCATCCATATCTTCCTCCCCCTCTCTCGGTCCCTTTCTCCTCCCCTCTCTGTCCATGTCCTACTCCTCCTCTTTCTGACCATATCGTCCTCCACCTGATCAGTGTCTACGTCGTCCAACTGCCTCTCACTGTCCATGTCCTCCCGGCCCTCTGTCCCTTCATCCTCTCACATCTATCTGCTCACCTCTCTCTTATTCCATCTGCTCCTTCCCCCTCTATCCATTCAATCTCCATCTCTAAGTCCATCTTTATCCCTACATCCCCTCCTCACCCTCCAAGTGCATCATCTCCACCCAGTCTCCCAGTTCACCTTCCAATGCTCCCCCTCCCTTTACATATCTTGCTCCCCTCTCAGTGCCCATCTCCCTTTCCTTTCTCTTTCCACTTTTCCCATCCCCTCTTTCTGCCCACCTACATCACCCTCCCCTACCTGTGTTCATCTTTTCCCTTCCTCTATTTTTCTGTCCATCTACTCCTCCAATTCCCTCATTACAGTATCGCTCCCACCCAGTAGGTGTTTTGCTGGTTCTTACCCTCACAATAAAAAGTCATGGGATACCGCCTAATATTGTGTTGGACCTCCTTTTTTCCGGCATAGTGCAGCAACTCGACGTGGCATGCACTCGAGAAGACGTTGGAAGTTCCCTGCATAAATACGGAGCCATGCTGCATCTGTACCAGTCCATAATTGCAAAAAGCTTTGCTGATCCATGATTTTGTGCATTTGATTATCTCCCATAAATGATCGATGGGTGGCCAAATCATTTCATTGAACTGTCCAGAATGTTCTTCAAATCAATCGTGAACACTTGGAGCCTCGTCACATGGTGCATTGTATTTGATAAAAATTCCATCGTTGTTTGTGAACTTGGACTCCATGAATTGATGAAGATGGTCTCCAAGTAGCCGAACATAACTTTTTCCAGTCAAGCACACTCCATTATGGAGCGACCACCAGCTTGCAGAGTGCCTTGTTGACAACTTGGGTCCGTTGCTTCGTTGGATCATCGCCACACTCGAACCCTATATAAGCTCTTCCAACTGAAATCGGGGCTCATGTGACCGGTACAGGGTTATCCAGTAGCCTAGGGTCCCACCATGTTGTCACGAGCCCAGAAGACGAGCTGCAGGTGATGTCGTGTTGTTAGCAAAGGCGCGCGCGTCTGCTGCCTTCGCCCATTAACACCAAATTTCGCTGCACTGTCATAACAGATACGTTCGTCGTACGTCCCATATTGATGTCTGCGATTATTTCACGCAGTGTTGCTTGTATGTTTGCACTGACAATTCTACGCAAACGCCGCTCTTCTCGGTCATTAAGTTAAGGCAGTCGGGTAGTGCGTTGTCGGTGGTGAAAGCTAATGCCTGAAATTTGGTATGATCGGCACTCTCTTGACACTGCGGATCTCGGAATACTGACTGCCCTAACTGTTTCCGAAATGGAATACCACATGCGTCTTGCTACAAATATCATTCCGCGTTCAAAGTCTGTTAATTCCCGTCGTGGAGGCATACTTATGTCTAAAACATATCAATCCAGTGGTTGAAGAAGATATGTTGTAAGAGGTCCGAGCAGATGTAATTTCGATGTATTGCTCATGCGCTGACTACGATATGCAAGATATAAGAGAATCTCTGACCAGAGAGCAGTGTTGACTGCAGTAGGAACTGTGTAGCTGTAGCAGTAAGTTGTGGCTAGTCTGGAGTCTGCTCTGGTCTGGTATGGTGTATCGTGTTGGCTGGCCCGGTCACGGTGCAGCGATGTCGGTGCCTGAGTATTATTGTATAAGGTAAAAAGCAGCCTCGCGCATATTCAGTAATGTTATCTCAAGTCGCATGTAAATGTTTTAAAACTCTCGTAATAATAATCTTCCTTATAAAAAGTAACT
The DNA here is from genome assembly GCF_023864345.2 of Schistocerca serialis cubense. Taxonomy (NCBI): domain Eukaryota; kingdom Metazoa; phylum Arthropoda; class Insecta; order Orthoptera; family Acrididae; genus Schistocerca; species Schistocerca serialis. The sequence continues at coordinate 585,926,795 of NC_064645.1, read as the reverse complement.
TTTAACAACCATTCATTTCAGTTTAAAGAATTTACTAATTTCTTCCATCCATAATGATCCCGATTATTGCAATAGAAAAATCAGTTGCTTCCTTTCATAAATGACAGATAGGTCGGCCAGCATTGCACAGAGCTGTGCCAGAAAAATTTATTGTAAGAGAAGATATATCCGGCGATTTCATTGAGGTAAGAATTTTTTCGTTTTTTTTATCCAGAATGATCTTTCAGGGCCATGACGCAGCACTGCTGTCGTCCAAAATTTACCAGGTTAAATTCACAGTGAATTATCGAAAAGTCATAAGTGAGCGACAATTTAATTGAGAGGTTAGTTACATTGTATTATTACCAGGTTACTGAATTTATTTTTTTTATTGGGGCATTACACTGGATGTGAACGTCATAATTATAATTTTTCTGTTGTGATGTTACGCTAAATGTGAGTGAATTTTGAGCTTAGATTAAATCAGAAAGAATTTTGTGTGGAGGTTAATGTGAAAAGAATTTTGTAGGGAGGTTACAAATGAGAAAGAAGTTTGTATTGAGGTTGCTCTAAAATTAGAATCATTAACCAAATAATAAGTATTTTATTTTGTGGGGAGGTTACACTTGGCGACCCTGCCAGGATCGTGTTTCTTTGTGAATCTCTGAGAAGTAGTCATATATCTGCTCTTATTTACTTAAATGTAGTTTGCATCTGGCGCAATGCATTTACTAATTTGTCACCCTTTCTTTCACAGGTCATCGGCAATTTATTGCTCTTTGTTGTTATTGTTTGTTCCATTTCGCTTTGTCTTTGTTTCATTTTGTGCTTAATTTTGATTTGTGAAAAATGCCATGAAAAACTGTTAACAGTACATCGCGATGTGCAATGAGTGAAATAGCCAACTCGAATAGTTTGACCGATAATATTTGCGACACTCAGTGTAATAGTGATAATCACCTAATTACAGACAATCAGTGTGTACCGATCACTAGTAATGATTTTAATGCTAATGATGAGCAAACAAATTCAATAGTGTCTTCTGTTAATTCAACAACAATTGGTGACACGGCACGTGCCGATACAGTGAACGCTGTCCACTTGGACACACCTCACCTGCAAAATTTACGCATTGAACAGATAAATGATTCTAACGAAAATGAACAATGTAGTCAAAATACGTCAAATTTGATTCCGATGTAGTGATCCACAGTGCACATCCGATTGGCAAACCTTCACACAGTACAGAGAACAGAGTCGCTAATTTTGGCTGGGATCAAGTTATGGCATTATTGCTACAACTTAATGAAAATCTCAAACAACAAATTAATGAAAGTTTCAAACAGCGGAATGAAATACTAGATAACCATTTCAAACAACTTAATGAAAATTTCGACAACCATTTCAAACAACTTAATGAAAAAAACGACAACCATTTCAAACGACTTACTGAATCGTGCAAACAACTTAATGAAAGTTTCAAACAGTCGAATGAAAAACACGACAACCTTAACGAACAGAACAAACAACTTAGTGAACAGATTACAGCCGTTACCGTGCAACGTTATGATACTAAAGAACAATTACGTGAGGAAATTAAGGCTTGTGGTGGGATCAGTAGTGAAGAAATTAGATCTGTTGCACAAGAATTAAGTAGTACACGTGTATCCACAACGAAATTACTTAGAGATGAAAGTAGTGCAGTCACTGAACAATGTTCTGAAAAAACAACACAGTTACGCGACGAGTTTAAAATAATGTGAGCAGAACTTTCACACTCGCTGGATGCGGAAGTCGATAAGAGATTTGAACAACAGAATAGCCAAATTGACGAACGTTTTAAAGTGACAGAAATGAAAAATATTTCAGCCTCTAACACGGCACAGCATACGCCACTTTCCGAACATTTGTCAGACTCACACAGCCAGTATAATTTAGATAATTTACAGAGAGTGCGTGAGTTAGATTCCGAACCTGTTCATACACACAGAGACGATAATTTTGATTACAAGCACTTTCTATCCGTGAGAAAATTTAAAGTATTTAAAAATGACAGAACACAGAGTCACGCTTTGGACTGGATACGACAATTTGCTTTTGTATTTTCTCCAGCTTGGCCTGTAATGCAGAAACTAGAATTGGACTGGATACAACAATTTACTTTTGAATTTTCACCGACATTGCCTGTAACGCAGAAACTAAAATTTATTTGCAGAGCCGGCCGAAGTGGCCGTGCGGTTAAAGGCGCTGCAGTCTGGAACCGCAAGACCGCTACGGTCGCAGGTTCGAATCCTGCCTCGGGCATGGATGTTTGTGATGTCCTTAGGTTAGTTGGGTTTCACTAGTTCTAAGTTCTAGGGGACTAATGACCTCAGCAGTTGAGTCCCATAGTGCTCAGGGCCATTTGAACCATTTATTTGCAGCGCGTAATTGATTCATTACACTTCGATGAATATGTGCCGTAGCGTGCACAGGACCCCGAGCTGTAGTCGTGCTATTTCATCTTTAGTTTTCTGCACTGCTGCCTTCTCTTCTACTATCCTTTATATCTATCAAAACAGCACTTCAACTAGCGATCTATCTAGAATTAGAAATGAGTAAAGAAAACCCGATATGACAAGTTTTACCGAAAGTGACAATTTTTATTAGACACTCCAGAACTACCAGCGTAATTTTAATGAAAGACATAAGTGTAATCATCAGTATGTACAAAATATTCAGCTATCGCAGACGCATTTTGGCAACAATAGAGGTTTTTCTCCACAACAGCAACAAAACCAGCTGGTTAGCATACCTAACCAACAATGTAATGTGCAAAGTCAACCAAACTATAATGTTTCGCCGCCTGCACGCATAGCGTCGGCTCCGCCAAATAGTAATGTGCAGCAACAAGGAAATCAATACGTACAGAAAACACACCATTTCAACTCCTATCGCAACGCACCGTATAGCAATGACTATCATGACAGACGTAAAAGTAATGAGCACGATTTTCAGCGTACGTTTAATAACAGTCGGTCTTACCAGCAGCAAAATCATCCGCAACAACAGATTATCATGAATGAATCAGACAGTCGGTATCATCCCGAACGTAATACGCCAGGAAGAAATAACAGAACATTACAAATAGTTGAAATGCCACAGCATCCTCCCGCAAATAACAGCACGTCAGAAAGAATTTGACTAGATACAGTGCAGGTAGCATCTTCCAGCAACGCAAGCAATACTTTTGACACACAGACTCTTGTTCACGAAAATGTTATTACTTTTGACGACATCCGAGACATTCTTTTGTAGAAATTTTTCCATTGCCACCGACAGTTCTAACACCGCTTTAGGCGTACACATTTTTCAGGAAATTGAAGAAGATGGTTCTACAGTAATTAAAAACATCGCCTTTGCGAGTCGCATTCGGTCACCTGCTGAACGCAATTATTCTGTTATAGAACTTGAAACATTATGTGTTGTATGGGCTTTTACGAGATTTCGGCATTTTCTTTATGGAAGACATACGACCGTTTACACAGATCATAGAGCTATCCAGTTTTTACTTTCAGCAAAATTTACGCATGACTGGTTAACCAGATGGAAACTTTATTTACAGGAATTTAATTTTACAATTGTTCACATTCCCGGTACACAAAATATTGTAGCAGACGCATTACCCCTTTCTCTCAGCAACAATCAGCAAGACATCGCAACCAACTTCTGCCAAGCAAATTTTAGCGTCATGTATATTCAACAAGTTGCATTCGAAAATTTTATTTCGTCGTCATTACGAGATACGGCACAAGAGCAGAATACAGACAACGTATGGAAAGAAATTAAACACCTTTGGCAAGATAGGAATAATGTTACCATTAGCAACCAATACACTGTACGCAATAATATTCTGTTTCGCCGCTCTCACCCTGACAGCAACAATTGGTTACTATGCATTCCTGACGAACTTGTTAACAAATTAATTTGGTATACTCATTTAAGTTACGCACATTATGGAGCCAGAAAATGTTTTCTTATACTGAGACAGAACTGTTATTTTGCCAACATGGAGAAACGTATTCGACGAGTTTTAGCGTCATGTAAAATCTGCCAGAAAGCTAAGTCAGACACGACTTCACACATTCCTTCGTTACATCCCATTGTACCTGTTAAATTGAGACACATGGCCGCTGTAGACAGTTTAGGTCCGATTCCCAGAACTAATAGAGGTTTTTGCTACATCTTTGTCGCTGTTGAACTCACTTCAAAATTTGTTACCTTCACTCCGTTACGCAAAGCTACTGCTAAATCTCTTTCGAAAGCATTTGTAAAACATTTTTTTATTTCATGTAGGGCATGTATTGAAGGTAATTTCCGACAATGGACCACAGCTTCGATCTGCTATATGGACACGTATGTTACGAACTAGAAACATTTCTCCGATCTATATATCCAAGTATTACGCTTCTTCGAATCCTTGTGAACGACTAATGAAAGAAATTGGTAAACTATGTAGAATATACTGCCATAAAAAACATATTGATTGGGATACACACGTACTGTCATTCCAGGATGTAATCAACTCGATAACAAATGAATCTACTATGTTATCTCCGACTGTTATACTGAAAAATGTTGAACCACCTATCAAAATTAGAGAACTAGTATCCTTTCCTACATCTCGTCGACTACGACACCATGGAATAATTGACATTGCGCTGAACAACATCAAACGTGCCGCAGAGCGCCGGAGAAGACAGCAAAAATAGCGTTGTACACGCCGTGACTTTCACATTGCACAGAAGATATTAGTACATACACACTATTTATCCAATAGAGGAAAGAGTAGATGCACTAAATTTGAGCTTCTATACGCAGGTCCATACAGAATTCGCAGCATTCCTCACCCCAATGTAGTACACGTCGAAACTCTGAGAACCAGAAAAAGTAAAGGCAATCACCATGTCTCCAATATTAAACCCTGTATTGAATGAACATGCCTTTTCCTGATATTTTTATGAACACTTGTGCAATTGTATTTATATGAACTATTACTGATGATTATCATATTTTTTCTTGGCAAGTGCCCGGCAAGGTAAGGTTAGCAGGTCGCTTTTCTTGTCGATACACATCAGACCGTGCACATTTTTGCAGATAAACTTACATATTTTATGACCAATTATGCAATTCTATCTATATGACTACTTACTGATGATTATCGTATTTTTTCTTGGCAAGTGCCCGGCAAGGCAAGGTTAGCAGGTCGCTTTTCTTGTCTTTATATATCAGACCGTGCACATTTTCAATTTTTTGTTTATGTATGATTGTTTTCCTATCGAAAGTAGAATTTTTGTTTGTATGCACTACGAAATCTTTAAGATGACTCTGACATTTTGCCTTATGATATCTCAATATCTTGTCTATTCTACACTTTTGGCTACTGCATTATGAGACTGTGTGCACATTTTTGCACTTGAACACTCTATGTTTTTGACCTAATACGTGTTCTGTCATGCTATGCTGTGTGCTTAATTATATCACTAGAAACCAGCTTTTATTTAATGGGTATATGATTTAAATGCAAGATATTAATCCTTATTCATCATTTTAAGAAAGCAATAACGTGTAAAAGAAATAACTTAAACAAACCTCAGTGGATTACTATGAAATGGGAATTTCACATTCGGAATGAACGAAATAAAGTGCAATACCTCGTCATGAAGAGTAAATGGATCAGAATTAACAAGCATTAACAAGAATATACTATACACATCGTATGATAGCAGTCTTAACTAATTATTTTTCTTTCAGAATACGAGGCAATTGATGCAGGCTGTCAGACAGAAATACACATCTTAGTTTTAGTGATGAAATATGCTAGGAATAAGACACTCTATACTATGAATAGTTGTGTGAAGTAAATGGTAATACGAATATTGAAGTGTCTTTTTTGCGGATGACAATGAATGATGATGAATAGTTATATGAAGAATATGCTAATATAAATAATGAGGTTTTTCTTTGCAGCTGATGATAGTGATGAAGTTATGGTAATATGAATAATGAAGTTTTTCTTTGCAGATGAGGATAATGATGAAGTTTTTATATTTACTGTTAGTAGTTATTTAAGTATTTGTTGCAGTTCGTTTTGACAGTATGTCTTATATCGCATGGTATAATGACTGAATGTTTTGGAAAGGTCAGCTAGAGTACATACATATTGAGTACACGTTCCATTACCTGTTAATTCGAAGTTCACTACTTTTGAGCATATTATGCGTTTCTTGTTTCAGCTTAATAATCCATTTTGTATTTTTTCCAGGAGAAGCTATTCATGAAATTAATGTGCTATAAGCAGTTAGTTATTAAACCTGTTCTAGTACTTGCATTTTTTTTACCCATTTGTGTGTGTCATTCATGAACGTGATCACATATACTCTACTTGTTTCATAACCTTGCTACAGCTGACTCATGACGAATGACATTACTAATCCTTATTTGCAGCAATAAGCCAAAAACAAATATTTTCATGCCCCAGCAATAAATTATCGATCCCAACGCAATGCGTTGCTGGCACAAAAAAAATGTATTACCAGTCCCAAATAATGCTACTAGTTTAAGAGATATTTATAGTACTAAATATAATGCAGATTTGTCAGATGTATTGAATCCATTATATCTATGTATTATTGGACCATAGACCTTGAGTAATAGTTACAGTGTGTTAAATTTTAAATATGTCCTATGTCACTTGAATGATGAGTTCTGAGTAGTGCTGAATAGTGTATAAGTTACAAAGCGATTTAGAAAAGATTGCTGTATGGTGTGGCAGGTGGCAGTTGACGCTAAATAACGAAAAGTGTGAGGTGATCCACATGAGTTCCAAAAGAAATCCGTTGGAATTCGATTACTCGATAAATAGTACAGTTCTCAAGGCTATCAATTCAATTAAGTACCTGGGTGTAAAAATTACGAACAACTTCAGTTGGAAAGACCACATAGATAATATTGTGGGATAGCCGAGCCAAAGGTTGCGTTTCATTGGCAGGACACTTAGAAGATGCAACAAGTCCACTAAAGAGACAGCTTACACTACACTCGTTCGTCATCTGTTAGAATATTGCTGCGCGGTGTGGGATCCTTACCAGGTGGGATTGACGGAGGACATCGGAAGGGTGCAAAAAAGGGCAGCTCGTTTTGTACTATCGCGTAATAGGGGAGAGAGTGTGGCAGATATGATACGCGAGTTGGGATGGAAGTAATTAAAGCAAAGACGTTTTTCATCGGGGCGAAATCTATTTACGAAATTTCAGTCACCAACTTTCTCTTCCGAATGCGAAAATATTTTGTTGGGCCCAACCTAGATAGGCAGGAATGGTCATCAACATAAAATAAGAGAAATCAGAGCTCGAACAGAAAGTTTTAGGTGTTCGTTTTTCCCGCACGCTGTCCGGGAGTGGAATGGTAGGGAGATTTTATGACTGTAGATAGATGAACCCTCTGCCAAGCACTTAAATGTGAACTGCAGAGTAATCATGTAGATGCAGATGTAAAAGAAGGCGTAAAATACGGGAAGGGAAAGATTATTTACAACTTCCACAAAACTCAGAAGGGAGTTATAAAAGCAAAGAGGCATAAAAGGGAAGCAGAGGTTACGAAAGGAGCGAAACCGGTTTGTAGCTTATCCTCGACGATATTCGTTCTGTAGATTGAGCAAGTAGTGAAGGAAAGCGAAGAAAAATTTGGAATAAGAATTAAAATTCACGAAGAAATAAAAAACTTTGAGGCTCGCTGACGATATTGTAATTACGTCAGAGAGAGCAAAGGACGTAACAGCAGTTAGGCCAAACGGATTACGTCTACAAAGGAGGATGAAAGTTGAACATCAGCAAAACCAAAACAAGGATAATCGATTGCAATCTAATTAAGGCAGGCGATGCTGAGCGGAACGACACACTGAGAAGCAGAGGAGTTTCGTTCTTTGGCATCAAAATCACTGACGATGGTGGAAGTATAGAGGACATAAAATGTAGACTGGCAGTGGCAAGAAAAGCGTTCTCAAGAAGAGAAAACTGTTAACTCCCGATATATATTCAAGAATTAGGAAATTTTTTCTGAAGGTATTGGCCTAGAATGCAGCCAAGTATGGAAGATAAACATGGACAAGAAACAGTTAGACAAGAAAAGAATGTAGGTTTTTGAAACGTAGTTTAACAGAAGAATGCTGTAGAGTAGGTGGGTAGACCGCGTAACTAACGGGGAGCTACCGAACAAATTTTAGGAGACAAAAAATGTGTGCCACGTCTTCACTAAAAGAATCCGTCCATAAGTCACATTCTGAGACATAACAGGGTCACCAATTGAGTATTAAAGGAACTTGAGGGGGTAAAAACCACAGAGGGAGACAAAAAGATGAATGCAGTAAGTGAATTCTGAATGATATGGGTTGCTATTATTCGGAAATGAAGAGGCTTACACAAGTTATGGCATAGCTACCTCAAACCAATCTTCGGAGTAAATATTACAACAACAACAACGTTCTTTTGGTGTCATATCTCCTGATTTAATTTTTAACATCATTTGATTTCACCATATTTCAAACTGGTCCACCTTCTACCACTCTCGATTTCCTACACTTCACGTCTACACAATTTTGTACCAGACTTAAACTTTCATGTTCTTCTCCTGAACTCCAGTTGAATATTACTTAATATAAGAGTTCGCTGAGATATGCCATTTTAGACTGCACAAATTTCTTTCTCTCCGCTTTGTTTCAGTCTTCCTGTATAATCATACTTTGTAGTTTGAATAAGAAGTTCTCCAGTTTACCCTACGTGTTCTTACATACTTCGTGTATATTACACTTTCCTCATTTTCACTATTGCTGTGTCACTCAAAGTTTGGTTGTTAAGAAAGTCGCTGTCTTTCTCCCTATTACTCTTCATGTCCTTTTGTTACACTTTCTGATTTTTATTGTGTACTGCCTGACAAAAAAGTGAAGCTCACAGAAAGAGAGGAGGAAAGAATATGGAAGCTGACGGGCTACCACAGTGATTACAAAATCAAATGAAATTTACAGTAACGTGGTAGTATGAAACCACTTACCATCATGAGTTTGCACCTCCTCTGGCCTAGTTGTATGCACTGGTTCGGTTGGTAAGGATGTATTCCTTCCTGAGAAATGAAGCAGGCTCACCAACTCATGGCAGTTGGTTGACATTTATTTGTAGTTTATATTTCAATTTCTGACTTCATCTACCATTTTTACCCTCTACAGCTCCCTCTGGTACCATGCAAGTTATTTCGTGACAGCTTAAACTATGATCTACCATTCTCTCCCTGGTAATTGTTAGTGCTTTCCATATGTTCCTTTCGATTACAGGATGACCTCCCCATTCCTTACCTTATCAGTACACCTAATTTTTCAAATCTTCTGTAGCACCATGTCTCTAAATCTTCGATTCTCGCCTGTTACGGTTTCCCTATAGTCCACGATTAACTGACACATAGGACTGTGCTCCAAATATACGGTATCACAAATTTCTTCCTCCAATTAAGGACTGTGTTTGATAATAGTAGATTTCACTTGACAAGGAATGTCTTTTTTAGGCTGCTCTAATCTGCTTCTTATATCCTCCTTCTTTCGTCCGTCATGAGTTATTTTGTTTCCAAAGCAGCACAATTCCTCTACTTCGTAATCACCAAAATTGGTGTTGATTTTCTATCTCCATTCGCATTTTTACCAATTCTCATTAGTTTCCTCTTTCTTCTGTGTGCTCAAAGTCCATGTTCTGCACTCATTAGATTGTTCAGTCCATTCAACAGATCCTGTACTTCTTTTACACCTGCCGAGCGCGGTGCCCCAGCGGTTAGCACACTAGACTCAAATTCTGGTGGACGGGTGTTCAAACCCGCGTCCTGCCATCCGATTTAGGTTCGGCGTGATTTCCCTAAATCGCTTCAGGCACATGCTGGGACGGTTCCTTTGAAAGGGTACAACCGATGACCTTCCCATTCTTCCCTAATCCGAAATGACCTCGTTGTCGACGAGACGTTAAACACTAATCCCGCTCCTTCTTCTTCACCTTGATTGCCGATAACGGTACCATCAACGAATGTTATTATTGATATCCTTACACCTTGAATTTTAATCCCACTCTTCACATTTTTTTCTTACTTCCGACATTCCTTCTTAGATGTATATTTTGATCAGATGATGTGGAAGACTGCATCCTCGTCTTCTACTTTTTTTTAAACCTAGTACTTCGTTCTTGGACGTTCAATTTGATTGTTCCCTCATAGCTGTTGTATCTATTGTACATTACACATCTTAACCTACACTATTTTTCTCAGAATTTTTAATATCTTACACCGTTTTACATCGTCGGAAGCTTTTTACAGGTCTACAGATGCTATGAAAGAAACTTGATTATTCATCGGTATTGCCTCCATTATTAAACGTAACGTCAGAATTGTCTCTCTGTTACTCTGACCTTTTCTAAAGCTAATCTGGTTGTCGTCCAAGAGATCCTCAGTTTGGTTTTCCATTCTTCTGTAAATTATTCTTGTCAATAATATCGATGTAGTAACCGTTAAGTTGATTCGGAGACAGCCGTCGCACTTACCAGCTCTTATTTTCTTCGGAATTGTCTAGATGAGGATTCTGCCAAATTATGTCGCCAACCTCGCAGATTCTACACACCAATCTGAATAGTCGTTTGGTTGCCTCTTCCCTTATTGACTGTAGAAATTCGCGTGCAATGTTATCGAGCCGGCCGGGGCGGCCGAGCTGTTCTAGGCGCTACAGTCCGGAACCGCGAGACCGCTACGGTCTCAGGTTCGAGTCCTTCCTCGGGCATGGATGTGTGTGATGTCCTTAGGTTAGTTAGATATAAGTAGTTCTAAGTTCTAGGGGAATGATGACCTCAGAAGTTAAGTCCCATAGCACTCAGAGCCATTTGAACCAATGTTACCTATTGCTTCTCCCTTATTAGATTTTAAACTTTCCAAAGCTCTCTTAATTTCTGATTTTAATTCTAGATTTCTTATCCCTTTTTTAAGACGTCATTAGACAATTCCTCCAACTCACAGAGACTGTCTATGTACTCTTTTCCCGTATGCGCTGTCTCCTCTGAATACAAGTAGTTCCAATTGGACTCTTAATATTGCCGTCCTTGTTTTTAACTTCACCAAATTCGTTTTTACTTGTGTGCACTGAGTCAGTCCTTGATACGATAATTTCAAATGTGTTTTTACTTGTGTGTACTGAGTCAGTCCTTGATACGATATTTTCTTTTTCGATTTTTTCACGTTTTTCATGCAGCCACTTCGCCTTAGCTTCTCGCACTTCCTACTTATTGCATTCGTAAGTGATTTATACTGCTGCTTTCCCTAGACGTTGTTTGCACTTCCTTCTTTCGCCCACCAAGTGAAATATTTCTTCTGTTACTGAGGGTTTCTTTGCAGCTACCTTCCCAATACCTAAGCTTGTCTTTCCAACACCTGTGATTGCACTTTTTAGAGATTTTCACTCCTCTTCAACTGAACGGCCTACTGTGTTATTGGTTATCGAAGTATCGACATCCTTAGCGAAACTGAAAAGCGTCTCATCCTTCTTCAGTAAATCAGTATCCTACTTCGTCTCGCAATGATTATTCCGTACGATTTTCTTAAATTCTTCATCATTATTAATTTGTGATCTGAGTCTATATTTGCTCCTTGCAATCCTGTGCCTTGTAATCCAATATCTGATTTCCGGATGTCTGTCTCCCCACGATGTAATCCAGTTGGAACCTTCGTATCTTTCCTGGCCTCTTCCAAGAATACCACATTCTCTTGTGATTGTTGGACATAGTATTCGATATTGCCTCATGAAATGTATTGCGGAATTCATTTACTCTTTTCCTCTCTCACTCTTTCTTCCAAACCTATATTCTCCCATGATCCTTTCTTCTGTTCCTTCCCCTACAACCGCATTCCAGTCCTCCTTGAGTTTTAGTTTTTCATTGCCAGCTATGTACTGAAATATCTGTTCAGTATCCAAATATCATTCTCTGCGTCTTCATCCTATATCTGCGACATCCGCAGGTAAACCTGAAATATTGTTTGTTTGCAGTGGTTTGCTGACGATTCTAATATCAACCCTATAACTTAAATGTTCACAATAACTCATTTTCTCTCCCATAAAGAATTATATACCATTTTCTGCTGCTACTGATATTACCATACATTCGTCGGGCCAGAATTCTACGTCTTCTTTCCATTTCACTTCACTGACTCCCACTGTATCTAGCTTGAGTCACAGCGTTTCCCTATTGAACTATTAATTTCCTACCACGTTCAAAATTGTGACAGTACGCGCTCCGACTTGTAAAACATTGTCTTTCCGTTAGTGTGATTCCACCAGCTGCCCAAATGAAGACCATGGGCCCTTTTCAAACTTTGTCAGGTGCTGATAACGCTGTGTCAAATGAGTAAAAAGAGTTCCCGTGGATTCACAGTAATTACTCAACATTAGACACTGATCACGTCCCGTATATACTTTGCGGAGTGGTAACAACCCTAAACAAAAAAGAACATCAATGTATTCCTGTGGATGTTCTACCTGTCACAGAGAACTACTACTGTAATCATTTTTCATACGAGCCAATGGTGTTTACGTGGATAAATTTACAATAACATGCGACCAAGTCTTGTGGGCACTTCACTCTTTTTGTTAGGCAGTGTATTATGTGCTAAGTATTCACTCAATTCCTTTGAAAAAATTTTCAAAATCTACTTTCATTTTGGCCGAGAGGGGTTACAGCACGTCTCCGGTAGCTTTTGTATTTGTTACGCGTTGCTTATAATCTTCTTCAAAATTGTTTTTCACTTCTTTCAGTTTACCTTCATCACACAGTTTTCATGAGTTGCAGCTCTGTTTACGTCCGTAACACCTCCTCTCAATTTCACTCCTAGTTCTTATTTATTTATATTACTAAGAAGCTTTTATTTGTCATCTCACGATTATGAACAAGCTATTCTATTATCCATCTCCGTAGGCTTCCTAAAGCTCTTCAGATGCCGGGAATGTATTTAGATTTTCTTTTTTCTCGTTTCCATTAGTGTATCTCAAAATCAGAACTGGTCCTGTGGTAACTACAAAATTTTGGGAGATTTAACTGATTGTTCTCAGCAGTGAACAAGTTGTTCCATGGCTGACTGATAGATAACTTTGCTTCCAGCCCTCCCTCAGCATTATGATGACTACACTCTTTGTATTGTCTTATCTGAGCCATCCGTTCCACAGTTTGTTCAGAAAAACCCAAGTAACCTTCCCGTATTGGTATTACTTACGTCGTTATCAGTTGCCAGATAGCTACCATCTAAAAAAATTCGGTTGCTGCTAATGTCCCACATTTCTCACTTTAAGAGACAGATATTGACTTGCGCTACTGCTCTGGATGCCTTATCAGTATTGCGCAGAAGCGAAACAGATATTTATGTCCACTCATTACGGAGAAGAGAGCGATAAGACTGCCGGCCATAGAGCCAAGCGCACACAACCCCTTCCGCGCTGTGACCCCCATCGTTCTCACCGGATACTTCTAGAACCGAAAAGAGACACTCGTTTAGAGCACAACGACGGAAATGTTGAAATGTTGAGTTAATACCGTACGAAAATGATGCAGATTATGTGGTGACGCAATATATATTACAAAATAGCTGACTCGCATCACAGTGCACAGCACCAGATTCAAGCTGCGTACATATCGACTTCAAGGGGCAACAAAAATTTGAATCTCCATATTTCATAGAATTATTGACCGAATTTTAAAAATATAAAGTGCTGTCATAATATACTGATTAAAATACATAATGCTAAGTTTAAAGTTTAACACACTAAGACAAATATTACAGTTAGGAACTGTGTACGTGTCTCGAGGCAGTGTAACTCACGACGTGGAAATTATGTAGGATTTTCTCATCCAATTTTTGAAAATAAGAGCACTTAGTGACGTCCAATAAACCTTTCATATAATTTTCAACATTTATGAAACAAAATAACCAACTGAAAATAGTTTATCGCAACTACATTTTCGCACCTCATGCCGTGAAACATCAACATCAGGCATGACGTTTTAACTTACTGTTTCTATACCACTAAGTCTGTTCCCACTACATTTTGCTGAGTGTGTCTACATATACCACTGAATTTATCTTAAAATTATATAAGTGTACGTCACAAAGTTCAAAAGATATAACGTCATAGGCATTGAGATACACGAAAAACAATTTTTGCTTAAAATGAAGCGCAAAATGCACACACGCATTCAGAGTTTCGTAATGAGAGCAGTTAGCTACTTCCAAGAAACCTTAACTACAATTTTAAACCTTTTTTTAAAACTTTCTCGCACACTAAAGTTATGCCTAATATTTAACACGTTAATTCATTTGTAAAAGAAACCGACGTTTTAAGCTCTTTCATACATGGGTGTTCCATTCTGCAGATGATCCGGTATATGGGAGAGGGGGGGGGAGGTTATTGGTTGACAGTATATGGCTTCCAGTTGTTAATACCCTAGTTTCCTATTAGAAGATATGAGAAAATGAAACAGAACAGAGTTTTAGGTACATAATTAAGAATCAATTCTCTTAGAAAAGAGAAAGGACTTTGAAGAGCAGTTGAATAAAATGGACAGAGTTTGAAAAGAGGTTACTTGAAGCACAACAATAAAAGCAAAACAAGAGTAATGGAATGTAGTCATATTAAATCACATCATTACATTAGTAAATATGACACTAAAAGCGTAGATAAATAAAATAACTGGTCATAGCTAAAGTAGAGAGGACTTCAAATGCAGACTGGCCATAGCAACAGAAGCATTTCTCAGAAACATGAATTTCTTACACCATACAAATTTAAAAATTAAAAAGTCTTTTATTACGGTTTTCCTTTGCAGTGTGGCCTTGTACAGAAGTGAAACATGGACGACCAACAGTTCAAATAAGAAGAGAATACCGAAATTTATGCTACACATGAATGTAGAAAATTAAATGGGTGGACAACTAATTGGGTAGTACCGAGTCAAAGTGGGTGATGGATTAGTTGGCAGGACAAATCTGGAAGCACCAAGAGAGACCTTCAATTCGCTACTGCAAGGAACTGGGCAAGGGCAAGGGGGGGGGGGGGGGCGGGAAGAGGGTAAGATTGTAGAGAAATATCAAGGCTTCACCACAGTAAGCAGGATCAAATACATATAGATTTCAGTAGCTGCATAGAGTTGGAGGGCTTGCACAGTATAGACTTGCGTGGGAAGCTGCATCAAATCAGTCTTCGTACCGAAACCACAGAAAGAAACACAACCCACACACATTACGAAAGTGGATGAGTGTACTTATGTGTTCTCTATATTGTAACCTCCCCACAAAATAAAATAATTATTATTTGGTTAATGATTCTAAGTTTGGAGTAACCTCAAAACAAACTTCTTTCTCATTTGTAACCTCCCTACAAAATTCTTTTCACATTAACCTCCACACAAATTTCTTTCTGATTTAATCTAAGCTCAAAATTCATTCACATTTAGCGTAACATCACAACAGAAAAAATTATAATTATGTCGTTCACATTCAGTGTAACGTCCCAATAAAAAAAAAAAATTCAGTAACCTGGTAATAATACAATGTAACTAACCTCTCAATTAAATTGTCGCACACTTATGACTTTTCAATAATTCACTGTGAATTTAACCTGGTAAATTTTGGACGACAGCAGTGCTGCGTCATGGCCCTGAGAGATCATTCTGAATAAAAAAAAAAGGAAAAAATTCTTACCTCAATGAAATCGAAGGATATATCTGCTCCTGCAATAAATTTTTCCGGCACAGCTCTGTGCAATGCTGACCGACCTATCTGTCATTTATGAAAGGAAGCAACTGATTTTTCTATTGCAATAATCGGGATCATCATGGATGGAAGAAATTAGTAAATTCTTTAAATTGAAATGAATGGTTGTTAAAACTTACTTTTTATAAGGAAGATTATTATTACGAGAGTTTTAAAACATTTACACGCGACTTGAGATAACATTACTGAATAAGCGCGAGGCTGCTTTTTACCTTATACAATAATACTCAGGCACCGACATCTCTGCACCGTGACTGGGCCAGCCAACACGATACACCATATCAGACCAGAGCAGACTCCAGACTAGCCACAACTTACTGCTACAGCTACACAGTTCCTACTGCAGTCAACACTGCTCTCTGGTCAGAGATTCTCTTATACCTTGCATATCGTAGTCAGCGCATGAGCAATACATCGAAATTACATCTGCTTGGACCTCATACATAAACTTCTACTGGTGGGGGGGGGGTTAAAATTTGGCAGCGATGGTGAGTCAATTGGACTTGCCATGAGCAACAAATTTTTCTATAATCTACTTAATTAACTAAGTTTACAGTCGCAAAGTATATACATATATATAAGTGCAGAACATGAAATGAAATAGAGTGCACATGCACTGAGTACAGAACATATCAAGAAATGACAAAATGTATATGCAATGAGTACAAAACATATTAACAAATGGGATAAAGTGCACACGCACTATATATATTTTTTCCCATTTTACAAGAACTAGGATAGGAAAGGGAAGGATTGCATCATGGTTGTAGCACAGTAGGTTGCACGTAGCTGCACTGAAAGTCTATATCTTTTTACAGAAGCACAACACCAAGTGAGACAATCTGAAGTTCTCTTCCCTGAAGTATTAATCAGTGTAGCCAAGACACTGAAATGTCGTATTAATATTCAATGTTATCATTTTGGTAGTACATTAGGTACACCAAACAGTGGGACCATAATAACATCCCCATCGTCCAAGGTGATGGACAGCATGATGTGTCAACACCACACTCTTGTAAGGTACACCAACGTAGAATTAGTGCAAAAACCAAGTATAGTGCTCCATGATCATGAGGATGGACAGGACAAACGGATATTGCAGTAATTTCTGGTAATTAGGTCAGAAGGTGAAGGACATTAAGTCTTATGCTAGTCATCATAGAGAATTACACTAGTCTATCAACCGATTTGAGTAATTGTTGACACTCATTGCCTAGTTACTAAACATTTCTGTATTATGTGTGGAGTATTACGGAACATTATTCATAAGTCATCTGATTACACTAAATATTGGCACTCATTGGCCAGTTACAAACCATATTTATGCATTGTTCAGAAGTCATCATTCAAAGCAAAAGTTAATTAATGGATTAGCATTAACATAATTCATCTAGTTATAGTAATCATTGGCACTCATTGGCCAGTTACTAAACATTTTTATGCATTGTTCAGAAGTCATCATTCAAAACAGACAGCATCATCTGCGAACAACCTAAGAGAACTGCTCAGATTGTCACCGAGGTCATTTATATAGATCAGGAACAGCAGAGGTCCCAGGACGCTTCCCTGGGGAACACCTGATATCACTCAGTTTTACTCGATGATTTGCTGTCTATTACTACGAACTGCGACTTTCCTGACAGGAAATCACGAATCCGTTCGCACAACTGAAACGATACCCCATAGAACCGCAGCTTGATTAGAAGTCGCTTGTGAGGAAAGGTGTTAAAAGCTTTCCAGAAATCTAGAAATATGGAATCAACTTGAGATCCCCGGTCGATAGCGGCCATTACTTTGTGCGAATAAAGAGCTAGCTGCCTTGCACAAGAACGATGTTTTCTGAAACCATGCTGATTACGTATCAATAGATCGTTCCCTTCGAGGTGATTCATAATGTTTGAATACAGTATATGCTCCAAAACACTACTGCAAACTGACGTCAATGATATAGGTCTGTAGTTCGATGGATTACTCCTACTACCCTTCTTAAGCACTGGTGCGACCTGCGCAATTTTCCAATCTGTAGGTACAGATCTGTCTGTGAGCGAGCGGTTGTATATGATTGCTAAGTAGGGAGCTATTGTATCAGCGTAATCTGAAAGGAACCTAATCGGTATACAGTCTGGACCTGAAGACTTGCCCGTATCAAGCGATTTGAGTTGCTTCGCAAGCCCTAAGGTAGCTACTTCTGAGAAACTCATGCTAGCAGCTTTTTGTGTTTCAAATTCTGTAATATTCCATTCGTCTTCCCTGGTGAAGGAATTTCGGAAAACTGCGTTCAATAACGCCGCTTTAGCTTCCTTCAGATTTTCAGTGTTCCAGTGAACATTGTCAAAAATTTCTCTAAGTCTACAAATGCTGTATGCTTAAGTGTGTCTTTCCTTAAACTATCATCTAACGAGAGTCGTATAGAGTCAGTATTGTCTCGCGCGTTCTTACATTTCTCCAGAATCCAAACTTATCTTCCCCGAGGTGGGCTTCTACCAGATTTTCCATTCTTCAATAATGAATTCGTGCTAGTATTTGGAACCATTGCTTATTAAACAGACAGTTCGGTAGTATTCACAACTGATGTCTTTGAAACTGGAATTATTACATTCTTCTTGAAGTCAAAAGGTATTTCGCCTGTCTCATACATATTGCATACCAGATGGAATAATTTTGCCATGGGTAGCTCTATCAAGGCTATCTGTAATTCTGACTGAATGTCGTCTACTCCAAGGGCCTTATCTCGACTTAGGTCTTTCAGTGCTTTGTCAAATTTTTCTCGCAGTATCATATCTCTATCTCATCTTCCCCTTCCATGATACTGCCTTCTTATCCTTTGAGGGATGCTCTATACACTCCTTCCCCCTTTAAGCTTTCCCATTTCTGATTAGTTCTGGTTTTCTACCTGTTCTCTTGATTTTCATACAACTACTTCTCTTTTCTACAAAGGAGTTTCTATTTTTCTTATAGGTACAAACTACGAGTATCTTTTCCCCAGTAAAACATGCTTGAAATACGTGTGTCTTCTAGCCATTCCTGTTTAGCAATTTTGTATTTCCTGTAAATCTAACTTTCAGACATTTATATTCTCGTTCACCTGCTTCATTTGCTAGAGTTTATTTTCTCTTTTCAGCAGTTACATTCATTTTCTCCCATGGTTTCCATGAATTTGTACTAGGCGTGGTCTTTTTAGATATTTCATGCTTTGCTGCCTTCAGTACTTCACGTCTCGAAGGTGCCCATTTGTCTTCTACTGTTTTTATTTCGCATGTCCGAGTCAACTGTTGTTTGATATCCCCTCTGATATTCTCAACAACCTCTCGTTCTTTCATCTTACCCATCTCCCATCTCTTTAATTTCCTACCTTTTGGCAATTTCTTTGTGCGTATGTGGGGAAGATAGATGAAATAACCGTAAACAGGGAGAAAAAGACGTTGGAGACGCCTCTTGTGCATCGAGACGTCTTTGGTTTTGACAGCGTGCTCTTCAAAAATCTCTCAAATACTGGTACTTTTTACTGGCACCTGTACCTTATGCAACATATCGGCAGTTTATCATACGAGTGCACTGGTTGTATCTATTTAGCTTTGTGTTTGTCTTCCAGATGATTGCTCTCCGGTATTCTTTACTGGTTTTAACATCAACTAGCTTGATAACAAGGGTACTCCTTCCAAAACTCGCTGTACATACAGGCATCCCATGGATTCCAGTTTAGTTAGCTGAATTATTTCTCTTACCTCTTCACACATTTATTCAGTCTCTTCATCATCTTCGTAGCTAGCTGTCATACAAACTTGTACTACTGTGGTGGGCGTGGGCTTAGTGTCTACCAAGGAAACGGTAATACGTTCACCATGCTGCTCACTGTAGCTTAGCCGTATTCCTGGTTTCTTATTCATTATTAAACCTATTCTTGCCTTACCCCTATTTCATTCTGTATTTGTAACCATGTATTCATCTGACCCGAAGTCCTGATCCACTGCCACCGAATGCGCTAATTCCCACTCTTATTCCTCAACCCATCCATTTCCCTTCCCAAAACCTCTATCCTACTTGCCCGATTAGGGATCTAACAATCCTTGCTTCTGTGTGTTTCCCCTGATGACGACATCTTGCTGAGTAGTCACGCCCAGAGATCGGAACGGGGGGCTATTTTACCTCCGGAATATTTCACCCAAAAGAAGGCCATCATACGGTACAGCTGCATGTCCTCGGGAAAAATGATGGTTGTATTTCCTGTTTAGTTCTGCTGTTCACAGTACCATCACAGTAAGACCATTTTGGTTAGTGTTACAAGCCAGATCAATCAATCTTCCAAACTGTTGCCACTGTAACTACTCTAAAGGTTGCGCCCCTCTTCAGGAACACGCGTTTGTTTGGCCTCTCAGCAGATACTTCTTCGTTGTGATTGCAACTGCTGTACGACTATCTGTATTGCAGAAGCACGCAGGCCATCACACCAGCGGCAGGGAGTGTAGGTTGTGGGGGAAAAGAATAAGCACTAGAAAGACAAGCCGAGGAAAGGAATATGTCGAAAAATTCTTACCGGACATTCGAAGAGCATAGACAACAAAATGCTCGGAGAAGATAAAGATTACATTACGCAAATGAATTTTAGACTATATTGGGGGTAGTGATGACGTAGAATCGCAAATATTATAAATATTAAACACTTGGGGGAGATTATTTAAAGCATATCGAAATATACCATTTTCTGCTGCTACTGATATTACCATACATTCGTCGGGCCAGAATTCTACGTCTTCTTTCCATTTCACTTCACTGACTCCCACTGTATCTAGCTTGAGTCACAGCGTTTCCCTATTGAACTATTAATTTCCTACCACGTTCAAAATTGTGACAGTACGCGCTCCGACTTGTAAAACATTGTCTTTCCGTTAGTGTGATTCCACCAGCTGCCCAAATGAAGACCATGGGCCCTTTTCAAACTTTGTCAGGTGCTGATAACGCTGTGTCAAATGAGTAAAAAGAGTTCCCGTGGATTCACAGTAATTACTCAACATTAGACACTGATCACGTCCCGTATATACTTTGCGGAGTGGTAACAACCCTAAACAAAAAAGAACATCAATGTATTCCTGTGGATGTTCTACCTGTCACAGAGAACTACTACTGTAATCATTTTTCATACGAGCCAATGGTGTTTACGTGGATAAATTTACAATAACATGCGACCAAGTCTTGTGGGCACTTCACTCTTTTTGTTAGGCAGTGTATTATGTGCTAAGTATTCACTCAATTCCTTTGAAAAAATTTTCAAAATCTACTTTCATTTTGGCCGAGAGGGGTTACAGCACGTCTCCGGTAGCTTTTGTATTTGTTACGCGTTGCTTATAATCTTCTTCAAAATTGTTTTTCACTTCTTTCAGTTTACCTTCATCACACAGTTTTCATGAGTTGCAGCTCTGTTTACGTCCGTAACACCTCCTCTCAATTTCACTCCTAGTTCTTATTTATTTATATTACTAAGAAGCTTTTATTTGTCATCTCACGATTATGAACAAGCTATTCTATTATCCATCTCCGTAGGCTTCCTAAAGCTCTTCAGATGCCGGGAATGTATTTAGATTTTCTTTTTTCTCGTTTCCATTAGTGTATCTCAAAATCAGAACTGGTCCTGTGGTAACTACAAAATTTTGGGAGATTTAACTGATTGTTCTCAGCAGTGAACAAGTTGTTCCATGGCTGACTGATAGATAACTTTGCTTCGAGCCCTCCCTCGGCATTATGATGACTACACTCTTTGTATTGTCTTATCTGAGCCATCCGTTCCACAGTTTGTTCAGAAAAACCCAAGTAACCTTCCCGTATTGGTATTACTTACGTCGTTATCAGTTGCCAGATAGCTACCATCTAAAAAAATTCGGTTGCTGCTAATGTCCCACATTTCTCACTTTAAGAGACAGATATTGACTTGCGCTACTGCTCTGGATGCCTTATCAGTATTGCGCAGAAGCGAAACAGATATTTATGTCCACTCATTACGGAGAAGAGAGCGATAAGACTGCCGGCCATAGAGCCAAGCGCACACAACCCCTTCCGCGCTGTGACCCCCATCGTTCTCACCGGATACTTCTAGAACCGAAAAGAGACACTCGTTTAGAGCACAACGACGGAAATGTTGAAATGTTGAGTTAATACCGTACGAAAATGATGCAGATTATGTGGTGACGCAATATATATTACAAAATAGCTGACTCGCATCACAGTGCACAGCACCAGATTCAAGCTGCGTACATATCGACTTCAAGGGGCAACAAAAATTTGAATCTCCATATTTCATAGAATTATTGACCGAATTTTAAAAATATAAAGTGCTGTCATAATATACTGATTAAAATACATAATGCTAAGTTTAAAGTTTAACACACTAAGACAAATATTACAGTTAGGAACTGTGTACGTGTCTCGAGGCAGTGTAACTCACGACGTGGAAATTATGTAGGATTTTCCCCATCAATTTTTGAAAATAAGAGCACTTAGTGACGTCCAATAAACCTTTCATATAATTTTCAACATTTATGAAACAAAATAACCAACTGAAAATAGTTTATCGCAACTACATTTTCGCACCTCATGCCGTGAAACATCAACATCAGGCATGACGTTTTAACTTACTGTTTCTATACCACTAAGTCTGTTCCCACTACATTTTGCTGAGTGTGTCTACATATACCACTGAATTTATCTTAAAATTATATAAGTGTACGTCACAAAGTTCAAAAGATATAACGTCATAGACATTGAGATACACGAAAAACAATTTTTGCTTAAAATGAAGCGCAAAATGCACACACGCATTCAGAGTTTCGTAATGAGAGCAGTTAGCTACTTCCAAGAAACCTTAACTACAATTTTAAACCTTTTTTTAAAACTTTCTCGCACACTAAAGTTATGCCTAATATTTAACACGTTAATTCATTTGCAAAAGAAACCGACGTTTTAAGCTCTTTCATACATGGGTGTTCCATTCTGCAGATGATCCGGTATATGGGAGAGGGGGGGGGAGGTTATTGGTTGACAGTATATGGCTTCCAGTTGTTAATACCCTAGTTTCCTATTAGAAGATATGAGAAAATGAAACAGAACAGAGTTTTAGGTACATAATTAAGAATCAACTCTCTTAGAAAAGAGAAAGGAC
The DNA here is from genome assembly GCF_023864345.2 of Schistocerca serialis cubense. Taxonomy (NCBI): domain Eukaryota; kingdom Metazoa; phylum Arthropoda; class Insecta; order Orthoptera; family Acrididae; genus Schistocerca; species Schistocerca serialis. The sequence goes on along the minus strand of NC_064645.1, from coordinate 585,903,796 downwards.
TTTGAAGAGCAGTTGAATAAAATGGACAGAGTTTGAAAAGAGGTTACTTGAAGCACAACAATAAAAGCAAAACAAGAGTAATGGAATGTAGTCATATTAAATCACATCATTACATTAGTAAATATGACACTAAAAGCGTAGATAAATAAAATAACTGGTCATAGCTAAAGTAGAGAGGACTTCAAATGCAGACTGGCCATAGCAACAGAAGCATTTCTCAGAAACATGAATTTCTTACACCATACAAATTTAAAAATTAAAAAGTCTTTTATTACGGTTTTCCTTTGCAGTGTGGCCTTGTACAGAAGTGAAACATGGACGACCAACAGTTCAAATAAGAAGAGAATACCGAAATTTATGCTACACATGAATGTAGAAAATTAAATGGGTGGACAACTAATTGGGTAGTACCGAGTCAAAGTGGGTGATGGATTAGTTGGCAGGACAAATCTGGAAGCACCAAGAGAGACCTTCAATTCGCTACTGCAAGGAACTGGGCAAGGGCAAGGGGGGGGGGGGGGGCGGGAAGAGGGTAAGATTGTAGAGAAATATCAAGGCTTCACCACAGCAAGCAGGATCAAATACATATAGATTTCAGTAGCTGCATAGAGTTGGAGGGCTTGCACAGTATAGACTTGCGTGGGAAGCTGCATCAAATCAGTCTTCGTACCGAAACCACAGAAAGAAACACAACCCACACACATTACGAAAGTGGATGAGTGTACTTATGTGTTCTCTATATTGTAACCTCCCCACAAAATAAAATAATTATTATTTGGTTAATGATTCTAAGTTTGGAGTAACCTCAAAACAAACTTCTTTCTCATTTGTAACCTCCCTACAAAATTCTTTTCACATTAACCTCCACACAAATTTCTTTCTGATTTAATCTAAGCTCAAAATTCATTCACATTTAGCGTAACATCACAACAGAAAAAATTATAATTATGTCGTTCACATTCAGTGTAACGTCCCAATAAAAAAAAAAATTCAGTAACCTGGTAATAATACAATGTAACTAACCTCTCAATTAAATTGTCGCTCACTTATGACTTTTCAATAATTCACTGTGAATTTAACCTGGTAAATTTTGGACGACAGCAGTGCTGCGTCATGGCCCTGAGAGATCATTCTGAATAAAAAAAAAAGGAAAAAATTCTTACCTCAATGAAATCGAAGGATATATCTGCTCCTGCAATAAATTTTTCCGGCACAGCTCTGTGCAATGCTGGCCGACCTATCTGTCATTTATGAAAGGAAGCAACTGATTTTTCTATTGCAATAATCGGGATCATCATGCATGGAAGAAATTAGTAAATTCTTTAAATTGAAATGAATGGTTGTTAAAACTTACTTTTTATAAGGAAGATTATTATTACGAGAGTTTTAAAACATTTACACGCGACTTGAGATAACATTACTGAATAAGCGCGAGGCTGCTTTTTACCTTATACAATAATACTCAGGCACCGACATCTCTGCACCGTGACTGGGCCAGCCAACACGATACACCATATCAGACCAGAGCAGACTCCAGACTAGCCACAACTTACTGCTACAGCTACACAGTTCCTACTGCAGTCAACACTGCTCTCTGGTCAGAGATTCTCTTATACCTTGCATATCGTAGTCAGCGCATGAGCAATACATCGAAATTACATCTGCTTGGACCTCATACATAACCTTCTACTGGTGGGGGGGGGGGGGGTTAAAATTTGGCAGCGATGGTGAGTCAATTGGACTTGCCATGAGCAACAAATCTTTCTATAATCTACTTAATTAACTAAGTTTACAGTCGCAAAGTATATACATATATATATAAGTGCAGAACATGAAATGAAATAGAGTGCACATGCACTGAGTACAGAACATATCAAGAAATGACAAAATGTATATGCAATGAGTACAAAACATATTAACAAATGGGATAAAGTGCACACGCACTATATATATTTTTTCCCATTTTACAAGAACTAGGATAGGAAAGGGAAGGATTGCATCATGGTTGTAGCACAGTAGGTTGCACGTAGCTGCACTGAAAGTCTATATCTTTTTACAGAAGCACAACACCAAGTGAGACAATCTGAAGTTCTCTTCCCTGAAGTATTAATCAGTGTAGCCAAGACACTGAAATGTCGTATTAATATTCAATGTTATCATTTTGGTGGTACATTAGGTACACCAAACAGTGGGACCATAATAACATCCCCATCGTCCAAGGTGATGGACAGCATGATGTGTCAACACCACACTCTTGTAAGGTACACCAACGTAGAATTAGTGCAAAAACCAAGTATAGTGCTCCATGATCATGAGGATGGACAGGACAAACGGATATTGCAGTAATTTCTGGTAATTAGGTCAGAAGGTGAAGGACATTAAGTCTTATGCTAGTCATCATAGAGAATTACACTAGTCTATCAACCGATTTGAGTAATTGTTGACACTCATTGCCTAGTTACTAAACATTTCTGTATTATGTGTGGAGTATTACGGAACATTATTCATAAGTCATCTGATTACACTAAATATTGGCACTCATTGGCCAGTTACAAACCATATTTATGCATTGTTCAGAAGTCATCATTCAAAGCAAAAGTTAATTAATGGATTAGCATTAACATAATTCATCTAGTTATAGTAATCATTGGCACTCATTGGCCAGTTACTAAACATTTTTATGCATTGTTCAGAAGTCATCATTCAAAACAGACAGCATCATCTGCGAACAACCTAAGAGAACTGCTCAGATTGTCACCGAGGTCATTTATATAGATCAGGAACAGCAGAGGTCCCAGGACGCTTCCCTGGGGAACACCTGATATCACTCAGTTTTACTCGATGATTTGCTGTCTATTACTACGAACTGCGACTTTCCTGACAGGAAATCACGAATCCGTTCGCACAACTGAAACGATACCCCATAGAACCGCAGCTTGATTAGAAGTCGCTTGTGAGGAAAGGTGTTAAAAGCTTTCCAGAAATCTAGAAATATGGAATCAACTTGAGATCCCCGGTCGATAGCGGCCATTACTTTGTGCGAATAAAGAGCTAGCTGCCTTGCACAAGAACGATGTTTTCTGAAACCATGCTGATTACGTATCAATAGATCGTTCCCTTCGAGGTGATTCATAATGTTTGAATACAGTATATGCTCCAAAACACTACTGCAAACTGACGTCAATGATATAGGTCTGTAGTTCGATGGATTACTCCTACTACCCTTCTTAAGCACTGGTGCGACCTGCGCAATTTTCCAATCTGTAGGTACAGATCTGTCTGTGAGCGAGCGGTTGTATATGATTGCTAAGTAGGGAGCTATTGTATCAGCGTAATCTGAAAGGAACCTAATCGGTATACAGTCTGGACCTGAAGACTTGCCCGTATCAAGCGATTTGAGTTGCTTCGCAAGCCCTAAGGTAGCTACTTCTGAGAAACTCATGCTAGCAGCTTTTTGTGTTTCAAATTCTGTAATATTCCATTCGTCTTCCCTGGTGAAGGAATTTCGGAAAACTGCGTTCAATAACGCCGCTTTAGCTTCCTTCAGATTTTCAGTGTTCCAGTGAACATTGTCAAAAATTTCTCTAAGTCTACAAATGCTGTATGCTTAAGTGTGTCTTTCCTTAAACTATCATCTAACGAGAGTCGTATAGAGTCAGTATTGTCTCGCGCGTTCTTACATTTCTCCAGAATCCAAACTTATCTTCCCCGAGGTGGGCTTCTACCAGATTTTCCATTCTTCAATAATGAATTCGTGCTAGTATTTGGAACCATTGCTTATTAAACAGACAGTTCGGTAGTATTCACAACTGATGTCTTTGAAACTGGAATTATTACATTCTTCTTGAAGTCAAAAGGTATTTCGCCTGTCTCATACATATTGCATACCAGATGGAATAATTTTGCCATGGGTAGCTCTATCAAGGCTATCTGTAATTCTGACTGAATGTCGTCTACTCCAAGGGCCTTATCTCGACTTAGGTCTTTCAGTGCTTTGTCAAATTTTTCTCGCAGTATCATATCTCTATCTCATCTTCCCCTTCCATGATACTGCCTTCTTATCCTTTGAGGGATGCTCTATACACTCCTTCCCCCTTTAAGCTTTCCCATTTCTGATTAGTTCTGGTTTTCTACCTGTTCTCTTGATTTTCATACAACTACTTCTCTTTTCTACAAAGGAGTTTCTATTTTTCTTATAGGTACAAACTACGAGTATCTTTTCCCCAGTAAAACATGCTTGAAATACGTGTGTCTTCTAGCCATTCCTGTTTAGCAATTTTGTATTTCCTGTAAATCTAACTTTCAGACATTTATATTCTCGTTCACCTGCTTCATTTGCTAGAGTTTATTTTCTCTTTTCAGCAGTTACATTCATTTTCTCCCATGGTTTCCATGAATTTGTACTAGGCGTGGTCTTTTTAGATATTTCATGCTTTGCTGCCTTCAGTACTTCACGTCTCGAAGGTGCCCATTTGTCTTCTACTGTTTTTATTTCGCATGTCCGAGTCAACTGTTGTTTGATATCCCCTCTGATATTCTCAACAACCTCTCGTTCTTTCATCTTACCCATCTCCCATCTCTTTAATTTCCTACCTTTTGGCAATTTCTTTGTGCGTATGTGGGGAAGATAGATGAAATAACCGTAAACAGGGAGAAAAAGACGTTGGAGACGCCTCTTGTGCATCGAGACGTCTTTGGTTTTGACAGCGTGCTCTTCAAAAATCTCTCAAATACTGGTACTTTTTACTGGCACCTGTACCTTATGCAACATATCGGCAGTTTATCATACGAGTGCACTGGTTGTATCTATTTAGCTTTGTGTTTGTCTTCCAGATGATTGCTCTCCGGTATTCTTTACTGGTTTTAACATCAACTAGCTTGATAACAAGGGTACTCCTTCCAAAACTCGCTGTACATACAGGCATCCCATGGATTCCAGTTTAGTTAGCTGAATTATTTCTCTTACCTCTTCACACATTTATTCAGTCTCTTCATCATCTTCGTAGCTAGCTGTCATACAAACTTGTACTACTGTGGTGGGCGTGGGCTTAGTGTCTACCAAGGAAACGGTAATACGTTCACCATGCTGCTCACTGTAGCTTAGCCGTATTCCTGGTTTCTTATTCATTATTAAACCTATTCTTGCCTTACCCCTATTTCATTCTGTATTTGTAACCATGTATTCATCTGACCCGAAGTCCTGATCCACTGCCACCGAATGCGCTAATTCCCACTCTTATTCCTCAACCCATCCATTTCCCTTCCCAAAACCTCTATCCTACTTGCCCGATTAGGGATCTAACAATCCTTGCTTCTGTGTGTTTCCCCTGATGACGACATCTTGCTGAGTAGTCACGCCCAGAGATCGGAACGGGGGGCTATTTTACCTCCGGAATATTTCACCCAAAAGAAGGCCATCATACGGTACAGCTGCATGTCCTCGGGAAAAATGATGGTTGTATTTCCTGTTTAGTTCTGCTGTTCACAGTACCATCACAGTAAGACCATTTTGGTTAGTGTTACAAGCCAGATCAATCAATCTTCCAAACTGTTGCCCCTGTAACTACTCTAAAGGTTGCGCCCCTCTTCAGGAACACGCGTTTGTTTGGCCTCTCAGCAGATACTTCTTCGTTGTGATTGCAACTGCTGTACGACTATCTGTATTGCAGAAGCACGCAGGCCATCACACCAGCGGCAGGGAGTGTAGGTTGTGGGGGAAAAGAATAAGCACTAGAAAGACAAGCCGAGGAAAGGAATATGTCGAAAAATTCTTACCGGACATTCGAAGAGCATAGACAACAAAATGCTCGGAGAAGATAAAGATTACATTACGCAAATGAATTTTAGACTATATTGGGGGTAGTGATGACGTAGAATCGCAAATATTATAAATATTAAACACTTGGGGGAGATTATTTAAAGCATATCGAAATATTAATAGCCGGCCGGCGGGGCCGAACTGTTCTAGGCGCTACAGTCCGGAACCGCGCGACCGCTACGGTCGCAGGTTCGAATCCTGCCTCGGGCATGGATGTGTGTGATGTTCTTAGGTTAGTTAGGTTTAAGTAGTTCTAAGTCCTAGGGGACTGATGACCTCAGAAGTTGAGTCCCATATTGCTCAGAGCCATTTGAGCCATTTTTGAAATATTAATAAATTAAAAAGAATTCGCTCTTCACTCTAAAACTCTGTGCCCAGCTTCTTCCTCACGCAAATCTGGTTTTCTGTACGAGCACCAATCATATTGACTATTACATAATAGTACTAGAGAACTAAGCCATGAACTTATCGCAGTATTAAAATGCTCGAGTTGTTTACAGTTTTTTCCACGAAACTATTTCATTGTGTATGGCTGATGGCATAATGTATTATAATACTTTTTCCCTTCTTTTTTATTCGGTTTTCAGAAGTAAGATGGATGAATGCCTGTCTGTTAAGGTTCTATGCAAACCACAATTTTGGCAACCTTTCCGTCCTCGTTATTACGTGAGACTCATGTCGGACAAGGTAAACATGTATTTTGATATTTTGATTCACACTAGAACATGGGGATCTCGTAAATTCGTACTTACATGAACAGGGGTAGGCCAAAAGTATGGAAACATCCCGAGAAATGCGCGCCTGATCATAAGTGCAGATACTAGCCAAGCCTGCCCGTTGCAGTGTGGTATCTGAACACGAGCGGCACCTGTGAAAAGTACTCAATACGTGGCAAGTGTCAGTCGTCATCAGAAAATTGTAGTTGCAAGTGTATTATGTTGGAGCTAAGTGTATTCGGTCCCAGGCAAATTGCTGATGCTACCGTAACCTAAGAAGCCGACGTGTTTACACGACATACAGGAGAACGGAAAAATGTCATCAACGCGGAAGAAAGCTTGTGTTGAGTCATAGTCACGGACGGTCACTGACTAGGACAGTGACTTAATGTAAGAGGACCACAATCATTGCAAAACTGCATGTCGCACCCGCGAACAATCTCAGCACCAAAACAACAAGAGAGGAACTCCAGTAGCAGGGAACTGCAGGGCGATCTGCAATTCCGGAACCATTCATCAGTGATGTAAAATCACGTTGCAGGAAAAGATGACGCCGAAGCTATAAAATGTGGAGTACGGAGCAATGGAAATGTCGTTTTGTCGGTTGGGTCTTGACTCACACCGTTTCCCACTTCTGGCGGTATTTACGTCCCAAGAGTGAAACTTAGCGCAGGTTCATGATGATTTGAGCACACTCACGGTATTCTATGGGATCCATGGTGGCTCTGCAAGGTCGCATGAGTGTCAAGGATTATGTGACCATTTTTTCTGGTCAGATCTATCACATCGTACAATCTCTGTTCCCAAATGGTGATGCTGGGTTTCATGGGGACAGTGCCCATTTTCACACTGTTCACAGCATCCTGCACTGGTCTTGTGACAACGAGGTTGAACTGCTGCATACCTCTGGCCACCGCATTCGCCAGATTTCAGTATTATTGAGCCTTTATTGTTCACTTTATGGAGATGGTATTATAATCGCTATTCACCTTCATCATCGTTATCAGAACTTGATACTATTCTGCAAGGAGAATGGTATAAGATTCCCTTGAAAACCATACAAGAGCTGTACTTATCCATTCCGAGGCGATTTGAAGCTGTTTTCAATGCTTGTGGTTTTCTTACACCGTGTTAGACGTGGTAGGTGTTCTCTTTCTGGTATTTACATATTTTTGTCAAACACCTGTACGTCAGCGTAATTGCTCTGTTATTCACAAATACGTATTTGGCAGGTGGTTCACAAAATCACTTTCAGATTATCTCACAGCCGTTCCACTCTCGAACAGCACTCATGAAAAATGAACACCTGACTCTTCCTGTCTGAACACTGTTTATTTTTATTTCGATGCTATTTCGTCCTGTGTAGGTGAGTCAATAAAGTATTCTGGCATTCTGGAGAGAATTATGGTGATTAAAATTTTCTGAAAAGATTTCGTCTTTGTTTCGGTTTGTTCCATGCAAACTCGCTAATCATATGTATGACATCTCTTCCTTATTTCGTCATAATACAATACGGGCTGCCCTACTTTGAAGTTTTTCGGTGTCATCAGACAATCTTATATGCTAAGGATGCTATACTGAGCAGCAATACTCCAGAAAAGGTAGGACTAGCATAGTGCAAACAGTCTCGTTATTGGATTTGTTGCTTATTGTAACTGTGCTGCCAATAAAACGCCGTCTTTGTTCCCCTTCGCCACAATATTTTCTGTATGGTGGTTCCAATGTGAGTTGATCGTTTCTGTAATTCCTTGCTACGAAACTGAATCGACAGCCCTTAAATTTGTTTGGTTTTTGGTGTAACAGAATTTCAGTGGTATTCTTTTTGTGAATCATGTGGAGGACTGCGCATTGCTTTTGATCTTCTGATGACTTTACTAGACAGTAAACGACAGCATCATCTACAAATAGTCTAAGACCGCTGTTCATATTGTCTCGTTAAACGTCTGTGCTGATCAGGAACAGCAGAGAGCCTATAACATTTCGTTGAGGGACGTCAGGAATCACATCTGTATTACTTGATGACATTAACTACGAAATGTGACATTTATGACAGGGAATCACGAATCCAATCTCACGACTGTAACGATACTCCGTTGCTACTCAGTCTGATTAGAAGTCTTTTGCGGGGAATGGTGTGAGAGCACTCCGTCTTCAGGCCACAAGTGGCCCATCGGGACCATCCGACCGCCGTGTCATCCTCAATTGAGGATGCGGATAGGAAGGGCGTGTGGTCAGCACACCGCTCACCCGGTCGTTACAATGGTTTTCTTTGACCGGAGCCGCTACTATTCGGTCGAGTAGCTCCTCAATCGGCATCACGAGGCTGAGTGCACCCCGAAAAATGGCAACAACACATGGCGGCCCGATGGTCACCCATCCAAGGGCCGGCCACGCCCGACAGCGCTTAACTTCGGTGATCTGACGGGAACCGGTGTAGCCACTGCGGCAAGGCCGTTGCCAATGGTGTGAGAAGACTACTAGAAATCTAGAAATATGATATTAGTTTAAGATCCCCTGTCGGTAGCATACATTGCTTCAAGTCAGTGAAGAGATATTTTTGAACCCGTGTCAGTTATAATCCTACTAAAAATCTATTTCATAGATAAGGGTCTATAACTCAGTGCATAATTTCCAATCTGTCTCTTGTATATTGGTGTGACTTACGTGGCTCTCCGATCTTTAGTCGAACGAGCGGTTGTACACAACTGCTAAAAAACGGAGCTCTTTCGTCAACATGCTCTCAAAGAAACCTCATTGGTACACAGTATAGACCGGAAAACAAGTCTTTATTGAGTGACTTCTTGCTCCACACTCTTTGCCGTACCTCCTGCTGGAATGTTTCAAGATCTATGTTATCCTTTCGCGCTGACGGAACAATTTCGTGAGAGAATCAAATAGCTTTTCCTCGAAGCGTCTCTATCTCGTCCATTAATCCAACTTCAATACGGTTCATAAACTCAGGGATTCTTTGAAGGAGACTACTGAAGGCGAACTCTGTCGTGGCTGATTACTCATGCTCTAGATAATTCTGATAAATCGTTGTTTGCTGTTTGCATTCCTCATGGCTAGATTTATGAAGTCAATCTCGTTAAATAGCTCCCGAGGTGTAGTAACTGATACTTGATGTCTATAGCTGATTACAGTGACCAAACGAGGTACAGATAACATTATATTTGATCTTTTCTTTTGTCAATGAACATACAGGGAACTTTTGGTTACACTACTCGTTTCTGAAGAACCTTCATTTTGATTAAACAAATGCCCCTTTCAAAGTAGGTGTATTAATTCCACAGACAAAGCAGCAATATACCTAAGTTTAAATAACTTACGAGAATGCATCCAGGCGATTGCTTCGACAACCAGTTGTCGGCGACGTTACCCAGCTGCATTCCCGTAAGTTATTTGAACAATGCATACGCCAGCAGAAACTCAGGTCTCACATACCTAGTTATCTGTGTTAACAGTGACCCAAATGAAAACTGCTTTGCCTCTTCGTTTTCGTTTGAAATCACATTTTCGTTTAACACGGAATTCTGCACTTTAACAAGATCTTTTATGTAACAGTCTGTTGTAACAGCCAGAGGAAGAGAAAACATTGCTTTAGAAATGCAGCCGGATATTTGATTAATAATCACTCACAACTGAAAGTACCATGATTTTTCAATAAAGCTTTCATGAAATGGGATCTGCTCTTTCCATGCATGTCGAAGAAAGAATACAGATAGGTATGCTAGGGGCGTTCTGGCGTGCGTAGGTCATCAATGACATCTTAGATGACGTCATCGATAAGTCATGGGATTTCCCTCCCTCTCCCCTGTCTGACAAATCCCAGTTGCTCTGTATATAAAATGGCAGAAAGTTCAAAAATTGGCACAATATTCAAATTTTGATAAGATTTTGCCCTACTCCTGTGCAAGAAGGGCTGATGTCCTAAGCATAAATTGGCAGGAAACTCAAACATTGAAGATGTGCATTGTCATCTTGTTGGAAGTAGGTTACTCGTTCAAAGTACAGATAGTCAGTCGGCCGACCAGGTCATCCGGGCGCAGGTCTATAACGTCAATGTCTGGGATTGTAAGGCAAAGGGAAGTAACTCTCCAGTAGAGACGTGCAAGACTATTTTTATGAATTAGGCTGCTTAACAAATTTCTACATACTTCCCGCGAGTCTCCGCGCTGCTCCGGGGCAGTGTTGCACTCCACGTAGCCTATGCCCACATTGCATTAGCCCCCATTCCATGGTGCCAAAGTTCTCGATCGCCAGACCTTCTGAGAAGTCCGTGGTGGCATGCTTAGAAATCGAAAACTCAAGAGGTACACGGTCATCCCACTACAGGCGAACACTTGTGCAGTAGCTGAAAGGCCTAATATTAGTTTGACTTATTATTCATGTAAAACCACAACAAATATTTTTTTATGGAATGGATAGTGGCTATTTCACCGGCATTAACATCACCACCCACCAAAAAACCATCAAAGATGCTGACTTATATATACCAGCCAGGTACAACAACACTTGCGAACAACACACGCCTATGCTTATCTGCTTGTACAACTCAGATGGTATCGGTCAGAAACGCGACAAATACATATGCTGGGAAAGTATATTTCCTGCAAGGGTAGTGGTCACTACCGTACCTGTACAGCACATTTCAGGACGAAAAACTGAACTGCAATGGCCAGAAAAGTCCATCTACTGGCCATAAGGTGTGTAGAGCCCACACCACGCTGACTCGGCACGGGGGAATGCACTACAGTTAAATGATTCGTGTGTTTCACGCTGATCAGCTTCTGCTGACAACTCATCCCCCGCTAGCCACCAACTGGGAACGGCTACAAGTCACGCGCTTAAGCGTTTGTCATGGACTGGTACTTCTGTTAACAATGTGTGATATATGCAAAATATTGATCACACTCAGGTCATCTATGCTATTTCCTTTGCAGTACACTGCAGTGCCCCACCTCACATCAGTTAGGAAGACATAAAAACAATTTTGAAAGCACCCAAATCAACGAAAATTTGTCTCTACAAAAGTGTAAAGCCCCCTCTCCAGGTAGGGTCTTAGTTATTTTAAAAAGAATATTGTACCGTCGACATTGAATCACGCATTGACATCAGCAAATAACAAATAATTTTCCGCGTAATTGGGAAAATCAAAGTCTAAAATCTACCCCCCCCCCCTCCTCTAAGGTTTCATCGGAGAATCATATGTAATGGGCCAGTCAGTAAAAGTCACATAACAGAAATTAACATCTAATGTTCCCACATTAGAGGAGAAGGTCCAGATATATGCTGGCCAAGGATTTTGCACAGTGACATTTTAGTGTGAATGATTAAATTATTGGAGAAACCCAGGGATGATACAATAACATTTACCCTTCAGACTTGTGGGAGATTAAACAGTTGAAAAAACATTCTTCTTATCTTACATAAGTAATTTAGAAAACCAATACAAAAACGCAAGATTTTTTTCCTTGGGTCCATATACGGGCTATCTTTATATTAAGGAAAAAATATTTTAAAACAAGATTGAAGTGCAAGTTTATTTGCAATAATCACAAAAATAAACTCCGTTGTCTATCCCTGCACACTTAGTATGCGCCCACATACGGCACTGGATACACTGAATCGAAATTTCTCCATTGGCGTCCGCTGAAAATGGATTGTCGCATAGTATGCACGACATACCTGTCTCATATGCATTCAGAAAGCTCTAAATCACTTCGTCTCATATGCGTTCAGAAAGCTCAAAATCACTTTCCTCGTCGTCTAGCGTGGACTCATCCTCATTAGATAATTCTCCTCACGACGATATGTCTACTTTCTTTTTCTTCCGTAGATTTTTTTTTCTCTTGCCGTCTTTATTTGATTTTTGAATCTGCTTCGATTTTTGATCAAGAAAAGTTAGCTGCCTCTTCCTCTCCAGTGACCTATCCAAGAAACTTATGAGCTCTTCCTTGTACGAAAATCTAGTAATCAAGGCCGCTTTTTTAAATTTCCGACCTCTGTTCCTTGTTTTCTTTGCAATTGTAGGTGGTGGGGAAATGCCAAAAGGGCTACCAGGAGTCAAAGTTCTGGTTGTTGGTTGTGCATGTGATGAGGAGGAATGAGCAAAGGAAATTCAGAAAACTTTCCTGGCTAAGTAGAGAATAATCTGAATTTTTTGGTAGGCTTACCGCTGGAGGTTCTGTGTTATCTGTTCTCGACGATCCTGCATGAGGATCGATCGATAGGCGAGATGAGCGGTGATTCTGCAAAGGATCTACCCAACTTCTACCAGCTACGTTAGTGGTGAAAGGTGCGTCAATGCAATTCTTCTCAGCCATTCGTTCTAGTTCAGATGAACTATAACCAAAGCCTTTGTTCCATACTCAACAAGTAAGAAACGAGCTCTTCTTCCAGACTCTGTCCTAAAACAGAAGGCCTACCCGGCTTAGCACTGGTAGCAGCAGTTGGAGTATGTTCTTTTCTCTTACTTAAAAACTGCAGGGTAGAGAGAGGTACATCATGTACTTTTGCAGAATTTAAAACTGACGAAATAACGTCATTTAATGGACACTTGTTTTCAAAAAAAGTTCTAAGCCTATCGTTCCACGTGGACATTCCACAAGATTATGGAACAGAATAGCAGGCAGCATACACCTAAGGTAATGCAGAGTGTTTTAAGACATGAGCTGGTGCAACGAAAGCTTTGAGACTTAGGATTTTAATTAAACATTTTCTTGTCATTAGGTATGACGGCAAATGGTGTGCAGTTACATTTCCAGCCCAAGCATTTCTCCTACTAGGAGGAATTTCATTATTCTGATAGGTTATATTAGGACACTTGAAGATCTTTGTTGAAACTGTCTTCTTTTAATTTATTTTAAGAACCCTTTTATATGTTCCGTAGCACTATGAAAATTTACTAACTACCTCACATTTCATGAACGGTTGTGAGATCATAGTGTTGTTCATTACAGGCTCAAATTTCATACGAAGCAGAATGTTTTCACGGCAATAATAACGGACACGTAACATGCTAAGCTCTCATAGATCTACATCTACATCTACGTGATTACTCTGCTATTCACAATAAAGTGCCTGGCAGAGGGTTCAATGAAACACCTTCATGCTGTCTCTCTACCGTTCCACTCTCGAACGGCACGTGGGAAAAACGAGGATTTAAAATTTTTCCGTGGGAGCCCTGATTTCTCTTATTTTATCGTGATGATTATTTCTCCCTATGTAGGTTGGTGTCAACACAAAGTTTTCGCAATCGGAGGAGAAAACTGATATTTCATGAGAAGATTCCGTCGCAACGAAAAACGCCTTTGTTTTAATGATTGCCACTCCAATTCACGTATCATGTCTGTGACACTACCTCCCCTATTTTGCGATAATACAAAACGAGCTGCCCTTCTTTGTACATTTTCGATGTCATCCGTCAGTCCCACCTGATGCGGATCCCACACCGCACAGCAGTACTCCAGAATATGGCGGACAAGCGTAGTGTAAGCAGTCTCTTTGGTAGACCTGTTGCACCTTCTAAAGTGTTCTGCTAGTCAATCACACAGTCTTTGTTTTGCTCTACCCACAATATTATCTATGTGATCGTTCCTATTTAGGTTATTTGTAATTTATTTAATTTATTTATTTATGCATTTATTTTACCTGGCAAGATTAGGGCCTTCAGGCCCTCTCTTACACCTAACCAGGCATACTCAGATTGAACGAATTTCTGTTTCTACAGAACATTAAGGACATATAACCTGTTATGCAGTATTAATGTTAAAGAAAAAAATAGAGATTATAACAGTAGTACAATGATAATTATAACAATGAAAAAATAGCTATAACAATCAAAAATAATAATAAAATTTTAATAATAACAGTAATGACTATGTATATGAAAGTAAACATAGTTTTCTTTTATGAATGTCAGTCCTATTGCTAGTTGGGAATTATCTCGTTGTGTTCTTGCAGCTTGTGAGTTATTCTCACCGAGCAGGGACATAAGACGATAGAATGGGGTGAAAGAGATATAGAAGAGGTAGATAGGTTAGAGGAAGAGAAATAGAATGGTAAAATTCCAAGCTATGATGGAGAGGAGAAAGAAAGAGATGAGAGGGGCACAACAATGGTGGCTGTACCATCCCTAATATGTAAGTTTTGAGTTCCCTCTTGCATGTTGAATGGTTCTACATAAGACGCAGATCACAGGGGAGCGCGTTCCATAGTCGTATGGCTGAGATGGAGAATGACACGGAGAAAGATTTTGTGTTATGTAAAGGTACAGCCTAGATGCTAGACGTATCCGATCTGGTATTGCAGTTGTGGAATGATGAGAGGTGTTTAATGCGAGAAGATAAGTACTGGGGGCACCAGTGGCTAAGAAATCGATGAAGTAAGCACATCGTGTGGAGATCGCGTGCCTTATGTGGTCGTATCCAACCTAGCTGGGAGTATGAAGGTCTGGTATGGTCATACAACCGTACATTGCACACGTATCTAACGCAAGCATTCATCACTAGCTCGAGGCATCTAGAATTTTCACTATTTGTGCATTGTTGAACTACATCACGGTAGTAAAGATTAGGCAAGACTAGTGTTTGGACAAATTTTTGTTTAACATGGGTTGGAAATATTTTTCTAAATTTTTGAATTGCATGTAGGGAGGAGAGCGATTCCCGGCAAGCTGTGACTGTTTGTTCTTCCCAGTTTAGGTGTTCATCCAAGAATATTCCAAGGTCTTTTACTGTTTTTTGGTATGGTAGTTGGGTACCATTGAGGAGTATTTGAGGGACTGTTTCGCGAAAGTATCGGCTGATTAACTTTGGATGAGATATAAGTATGACCTGGGATTTCTTGGGGTTTAGTTTCAGACCTAGGTTCTGTGCCCATCGAGAAACAGAGCAAAGATCTGCGTTCATACTCGCTACTGCGTCAGCAATGTTCTTGGGGCTTGCACTTATGTACAGCTGGATGTCGTCGGCATACAGATGGTACTTGCAGGAGTGAATCACTGAAGAAATATCATTAATGTACAGTGAGAAGAGTAATGGACCAAGGACGGAGCCTTGGGGAACTCCAGAGCGCACGTTTTTCCATGACGACTTTTCCGACCCACAAATGACTTGTTGACTTCTGTTTTTGAGGTAGCTGTCGAACCAGGGTATTGCGCTGTTTGAGAAATTTAGCTGTTTCATTTTAATTAGTAATAAATCAAAGTCAACTGTACCAAAAGCCTTGCTAAAGCCAAGCAGTGTTAGGATGGTAGCTTCACGTCTGTCCTTAGCATGTTTAATGTCGTCAGTTACTTTGATTAATGCAGTTGCTGTACTATGGTGCTTTCGAAAGCCTGACTGATATTTGTCGTGGATGTTATGAGTTTTGAGGTAATCCGTCAGCTGTTCATGGACGATGTATTCTAGGGCTTTAGATATTGCAGGAAGTATGCTGATCGGCCTGTAGTCACCTGGCGACTTAGGATTGTCAGTCTTGGGTATAGGTTGAATTAAACTTTGCTTCCACTCAGTAGGATATGTACTACTGACTAGAGACAGGTTGAAGATGTCTGTGATAACTGGAATAATAGTGTCTACGACCTTCTTAATCATGCCAATGCTCACTCCATCATTTCCTACTTCCTCGGAAGAGATTCTCATAATTGCCTTGTGTACAGGTACTGTGCCGGTTGTGACATGTTTTAGGAAAAACTTGTCTCTCGATAGATTGATATCTTGGGGCTGGTAATTTGTCGCTGCGTGGCAGTTTACAGCTGTTGAGAAGAAATCGTTTAATTCTTCTGCAGACGCTTGATAAACAGCGTCAGATCTTCTCTTCCCTATACCGAAACTGCGCAGCTTTTTCCACAGTGGAGCAGGTTTTGATATGCCGCATACGACAGAGCGGGCATGTCTGGTTTTGGCATTCCTCACGCTTTGCTTGGTTCTGTTTCGGAGTTTCCTATAAGCTTCGTACGCCTCGGGAGTTGGGTTACGCTTGAAGGCACTATGTGCAGCATCACGTTTATTCATTAACTGGCGTAATGCAGTGGTGAGCCACGGAGCGGGAGCTCTCTTTACCTTGACAGTGCGTTGAGGGGCATGTTTATCATACAGTGCAATATGTTTGCGACATAATTCCCGAATTTTTCCGTCTACAGTCAGTTCATTGCGTATATCATCCCAAGGGATGTCTGAGCAATCCTTTTGAAGAGCGTCATAGTTAACATTTTTTAGGTTTCTGTAGGTTACCAGGTGAGATTTTTCTTTGGTAGTATGCATTGAGTAATTTAAGAATATCACGTCATGAGCAGAGTGTCCCGGAGCGGATGTCTGATTGGCGCGAATTGTTTTGTCTGGTCGCTTTGTTGCTATTATATCTATGAGTGTATGGCTGTGTGGCTTGTGATGACTTGGGTCCAGCAGTGTTAAACTCATATCCTTGGAGTGGAACAGTCTCCTTAGTTTTTCTGCAGAGGGAGATTTTAACTTTAAGTCGATGTTTGTGTCGCCCATAATGATTGTGTGTTCATACTGTGTCACGAGCGAGGACTGGGCAGACTGAAAGGAGAACATGACACCGATGTTTGGAGGTTTATGGATTACTCCAATTAGCGGTTTCTGATTTGATGTATTTATTTCGAGAAACAAGAACTCTGCTTCTCCTTCGTCCTTTGCATCCGATGTGCATAGTATAGTAGGTGTCAGATCAGAGCGAACATAGGCATCCAGACCACCCCCGTGTCGTGTTTCACGATCTGCCCTTAGGAGAGAGTAACCAGTGATTCGGATACCGTCGGAAGAAATGTTTGGTTTTAACCAAGTGTTGCGTACATAGTTCCGCGTAGTCAACGCGTACACAACTTTCCCACTAGAGCGCGCCCCGCTAAGCACAACAGCGCAGGCGCAGCGCTCGTCCGTCTCCGCTCTACGAGATGGCGCTGCCATAAAAACGGACCAAATTCTGCTTCCGCCGATCCACGTATTAATATGTAACGCAGCCAACGAGATTGCTGCTAACGTAGAACCTTTTCTCCTCGCGGATCACACTCGCGCAGTGATACCTGAACGCTCGAGGTATTATAACGAGTGTACAGACCTCCGATTAGTCAGTCTGCATCAGTCTGCATTAGTCTGTAGTCAAGTTTCAGTCTGCGCCTAATAAGATTACCATATTCCTGTACATAGCCATGAAGATAAATGAATAGACACTTTGTCAAGTATCAGAGATACGTGAGAATAAGATTAACGTAGGCCGGTCGAAGTGGCCGTGCGGTTAAAGGCGCTGCAGTCTGGAACCGCAAGACCGCTACGGTCGCAGGTTCGAATCCTGCCTCGGGCATGGATGTTTGTGGTGTCCTTAGGTTAGTTAGGTTTAAGTAGTGCTAAGTTCTAGCGGACTAATGACCTCAGCAGTTGAGTCCCATACTGCTCAGAGCCATTTGAACCATTTTTTTGATTAACGTACCAAGACCAAAGGAACTTCAGCTTGTCAATTGTAAACAGCATCCAGAATCAAGTTACGTAATATCTACGTTTTCTATTATTTTAATAAATGTGTGTGAAAATTAATCAAGTTCTGTTTAAAGTTGGTCACCGTCAATCTGCTACTCTAAGCGTGTAAGTGGCATTTCTATCGTCTGGCCTAACGGCAGAAGATAAACACGCCACGATAAGACCACGAGACATTTTGCTGACACTCGCCTACTTCGATAGAGCGACAAGTCAAATAATCTGATGGTGTGTATACCGAAGGTCTTACAGTACACACACCAGACCAAATTTCAGAGACGAGGATAATATGGAACAGCGATTGGCAGAACAGGTCACAGAACTCGTCGAAGTGAGCCGTTAGCGACTGCGCGTAGGCGTGGGCCACGAAGAGCCCGCCGCCGGAAGCGGCGCGTCCCATTGTGGCCGCCTGTAGGACCGAGAGCGCTCCGTTTACCTGCTGGCCGGAAGAGGGACAAAAGCTGGATTTCGCGGGGGAAGACATATTTAGAGGTGTGACCAAGGGCGTGGCTGACTCAAGCGTCTGTGGGCTAAAGGTGAAATACAGGCTGGAGGTATCGGAGAAGGAAGCGAAAAGAAAGATGGAAAGTGGCAGTAGCGGTTACGAAAAAGATAATAATAGTAGTAGTGGTAGTGACGAGGATGAAAATAACAGATATAATAATAATTGTAATCCCTACGTATTTAGTTGAATTTACAGCCCTCAGATTTGTGTGACTTATCGCGCAATCGAAATTTAGTTGATTTCTTTTAGTACTCATGTGAATAGCTTCGCACTTTTTTTTATTCAGGGTCAATTGCCAATTGTCGCACCTAACAGATATCTTATCTAAATCATTTTGCAAGTCGTTTTGATCATCTGATGGCTTAACAAGACGGTAAATGACAGCATCGTCTGCAAAAATTCTAAGACTGCTACTCAGATTGTCTCCTATGTCGTTAATATAGATCAGGAACAATAGAGGGCCTAGAACACTTCCTTTGAGAACGCCGGATATTACTTCTGTATTAATCGATAACTTTCCGTCTATTGCATGCGGGCTTAATTAAATAAAATGCAAATAATTTTAATTTTAGTCGGTGTCTGTCCAGTTACGCAGTCTCGTAACCGGTTGGCCCTGACTAGTATTACTCCGCGATCTGACTGCATAGAATAACAACAAAGAATGAAAGGAAATTTCCGTTAACACAATTAATTAATTAAGTCCCCAGCAACTATAAAAGGTACGAAACAAAAACTACGAAACAACAAAGCACAAGTGTAACTGTTCTGTGTGTGGAAGTGTGATTCAACGTACACATCTGGCACGGTTCTTCCTCAATACGACAAGATGCTTTAAACGTCATTTACAATGAAGTAACTAAAAAAAAACCAAAAATACTGTCATTACACATAGAAACCAGAATTACACTCTAATACATGAACACAAGCCAGATGCTTTGTTGACTGTACCTGTGACCAAGAGACATTGTTAGTTAGGAAATTTGAAAAAAAAAAATAAAAAAAATGTTTTTTACCTTCATTTGGGATTAGGAAAGGAAAACACACAAAACACACTCACTCATCTTTCATCCACATTTAAGTACTACTGTGTAATTGAATAGTGTTAACTGTGTAAATGCAATTCTGTCAAAATTTGATGTTCAACATGTGTATCAAGTAGTAGTGGCAACAGTGTATAACAGTCAATAATAGTTAGTCAACGTCATAGTCATCATGTTAAGACCAATGTTTGCCAAGCCAAATCAAAATGTACGGTTGCTGAACAACTGTCACTGTGCCAAGATATGCAAATGCTTCCTCTCTCCAAAAAAAAAAGTATATACTGTTTAGTGATTTAACAAAGTGTGTGTGTAGACAATCTTCCTTCCACTTGAGTGTTCTAGTCTGACATCTTCATCCTCCTTGTTCCATATAAACCAACAAAAAATATGCTCCTCACTAACTTTACCTCTTATCCACCAAAACTCCAATAATCATCAGCATCACATAATCTTAATACTTCAATAATGCCTCTTACGTCTATACACATAAACCTTATTATCAATATCATTTACCTTACCTCTTGTCCACCAGAACTCCAATAATCATCAACTTCACACAATCTCAATACCTCAATAATACCTCTTAAATACGCCGACACATATAAACCTTATCGCCAATATCATTTCACTTCCATAACAACTCTTTCCTCTAGTCAGTCTCCTCGAACAAGTACAGATAAATTCCTAGTGCAAACTTCAATTCGTCATCCCATGCAATCCGAAGACACAATGTCCACACACAACCTCTGTGTAATCCATCTGACCCAAATCTTCTACCTATTATGAATTATAAAATACATTTTGGTTACCTTGTCCATCATTAAATAAAAGAAATGCACACAAGACCTCTAACAGACTTAGTTCGAATAACTCTCAGTAATTACGTACGATTACGGAGTGTGAATGATCATAATATTTCACAGTGTGTACACCACTTCAAGAATCATGGCAAAACAGAAGCAAACATGTGGAGTATTTCTTGTGTCAAGTGTCACTTGCTATTTCAATTGCTCACGAAGAATGCAGTGTAATAACTGTCAATGGTCTAAACCTAGTGTTGGTATGTCATGTCGTTAGCTTCCTTCCTATTAGCATACATTTATACAGCTCATATGACTTCAATGAAGTTTCTTGTACCAATGTCGTTCGTAGCATTATAGCAGTTCAATTTCTTATCTTAAGATATAAGGCACTGAGCGTAAGCAAAACATGCAACAGCGAGTAAATATACCAGTAGAGAACAGAATGTCAACAAGTGGATGTAGCACAATCCCTATAACGAGGCTCTACCAATCGAACAATCTATAATTAATACCATCGTGTGACCTAAACTCCATGATCGTACACCGTATATCAGCATTTCTATATACCAAATTAAATAGTAGTTATGACAACAAACAGAAATGTGTAAATATGCAATCCATACGCAAGCAGCAATTACGTATCTCACATAATAAACAGGTCATTAACATCATATCAGCGTAAGCAAATAAATGTTCATATGTAATCTTAATAAGTAAACATGAAGGCGCACAAAGCACGAGTATAACCTACACATAACCATATCAGCACAATTAATCAGGTGACAATTAAAATTTAAATAAATAAGCACAGCAGGCACATAATAAAAAAAGTGTGACATCAGTGAAAAAGCATAGCAGCCAAGCGATGCATAATATACACAAGTAATAACCCTGTTCATTAATAAAACATTGTCAAAATCAGCAAATGTACGCTAGCACGTCGCTTCCCAAGTAAATTCATAGAACATAAAATTTAGCGCAAAGTATAAATCACGTAATGGCAAGCAGCGAATTATGTCTAAAGTACGTACCTAAGTGGAAATATGTTACCTGAAAAATAATCTCAATTAATAGTTACCTTTTTACTTTATTAGTTTCTTCTGCGAAATTACATTCTACCTGAAATTTTCTCGATAGCAAGTCCTCGTAACGTCGGACACACACAGAATTTACCTGAAGTTCTTAAATATTTTACACAACCGTATCCTGAAAAATACTGAACGTTAATAACATAATTTATCAAGTCACTATAGCTTTATACTGAATTTATTCGGAGAAATTAGACTGTGTATTTGCTTACGGCTGTCAGTGCATTCGCACTGAGCGCTCGATCAGCTGTAGGTATGCGTGACGTAGGAAGTAATTGTTTGCGGTCAACGATTGCCTTGTGCGGCGCGCAGACTTGACTGTTGCTTTGAGTATGTGCCGCCGACGGAACACGGCGCGGTATCCTTGTACTCTCTACATGTTTACGTATAACTGTTAGTTTCTCAAAAGTCTGTCATTCCACAAAAATTTTAACGTTCGATATATGATGCATTCCCTTAGAGCGCCGAGATTTAAGAGTTTCTACTTCGACAGTGTTATCATGAATAATTTTGCGAACCCTATATGGACCGTTATAAAGCAGAAAAATTTGCGACTCAAGCCCTTTCCTTTGTGAGACAAACGGTGAGACATAATTAACACCTTTTGACCAACTGACAAGGTCTTTAAACAACCAGGACGTTTAGCTGAATTCTCTCTTCTAGCAGCCGTAGATACAATATTTTGTAGAGCCAGGTTGACAACTTCAAAATGCCACAGTTTCCGTGAAGACGGAAAAGAAACGATTTCAGAAATGCGATTTGTCGGTGCTTTATTTTTTAACATCAATATAGGCGGTAAACAAGTTGAGTCATTTGGGAGTTCATTCAGAATGTTTTGAAAAATGTGAAGATACTGATCCGACGTTCTGTGATTCTGATGACTAAAGTCGACACAATTTATTGATTTCCTTCATCCATCTCTCTGAAGCGTTAGATTGAGGGTGAAAAAGTGAAATGAAGATTGGTTTGATCTTACGAAGCCAAATTTTAGAACGAAACTGTGATCCATTATCTGATATAACCTTATCAACATGACCCACGTCTTTAAGAAAATGTTTGATGAAAGCATTAGATACTGAACGAGCTGTTGCTTTGCGTAAAGGTGTAAAACACACATTTTTTAATGTCAATTCAACTGCTACCAAAATGTACGCAAAACCATTAGTAGAACGAACCACTGGACCGAACAAATAGACTGCAGCCATCTCCTTTAATTTCGCTGGAATGATAGGAAACAACGGTGCTCTGTGAGAAATAGTTGGCGGCTTAGCCTTTTGACATAATTTTCATATCGCAAGAACAAATCGAATACGTTTTTCCATATTACTGAAGTAGCAATTTTCTCGTAATTTATGAAAGCATTTTCTGGGACCAAAGTGTGCATAACTGAAATGTGTATACCAAATCAATTTATTAACCCACTCATCAGGAATTCAAACTAACCAAACAGAGTTGTCGACCGATTTTCGTTTAAAAAGAATATCATTGCGAACTAAATAATACTGTCTAATCACTACGCTTTCCTTTCTCCTCCAATTCTCCTTAATGTCCTTCCAGATTGGATCCTTATTTTGCTCCTTAGCGATGTCCTGGAGTGAAGACGAAATAAAATTCTCAAACGCAACACCTTGAATATACATCAAACAATAATTGTTTTCTTTGCAGTCCTCTTCAGCACTTTGTTTCAAACCCATAGGTGCACGTGATAAAGCATCAGCAATAATATTTGAAGAACCCTGTATGTAAACAATACTAAAGTCAAATTCCTGTAGATACAGCGCCCATCGCGACAATCTTCCATGTGTTAATTTTGTTGACGTAAGAAATTCCATAGCTCGATGATCGGTGTAAACCTTAGTATGTCTGCCATACAAAAAGATGCGAAATTTTGAAAAGCCCAAACAACAGCCAAGGCTTCAAGTTCCGTAATCGAATAATTCTTTTCTGATTTATAGAGAACACGACTTCCAAATGCAATAGTTTTCTGTACTACAACGCCGTTTTCTTCTATCTCTTGAAATAAGTGTGCACCTAGACCTTTGTATGATGAGTCCGTCGCCAAACAAAAATCTTTAGATAAATCCGGATGTGAAAGAAGTGGAGCAGCAACTGAAGCATCACAAAGTTGTTCAAATTCTGATTGAGCTTCCTCATCCCAACACCAATTAGAATTCTTTCCAGATAGTTCACATAAACGAGGTGTGTCCAAATCGTCCAATCTAACAAAGCGTCTAAGAAAATTACAGACACCAAGGAAACTACGAACTTCACGTTTTGTTGTAGGAACAGCATAATTATGAATAGCGTCTAGTTTCTCTGGGTCAGGAAGAATACCTTCTGTAGAAATAATGTGACCAAGAAATTTCACCTGAGAACGACCAAATTCAGATTTTTTCCAAGTTCACTGTAATGCCAACTCTTGCAAAAATACATAATAATGAATCCAAAATTTTGTTATGCTCACTCCAAGAACGTTTAGCAATAAGAATATCGTCAACATATGAAGTAATATTGTCACGAAGATAAACAGGTAAAATTTCGTTTAAACTACGAATGAATGCTGTTGAAGAGACAGTAAGTCCACACGGTAATTTCCGAAATCACTTTTGGGTAAAATAGTCATATCCAGTTATTGTTTACCGACTCTCTAGATAGATTGATAGTCGAAGAGTAGTTTTGATAGATACAAAGAATTGTAAAAGAGTAGGCAGCAGTGAAGAAAACTAAAAGGGAAATAGCACTACTACAGCTCGGGGCCCTGTGCACGCTGCGGCACATATTCACTTAGTGTAGTGAATCCCCTGAGGACTTTAATAGCCGCACATAAATTCCAGTTTGTGACTTAGTGGCCAATTTGGTGGAAGTGCGTACATAAATTGATCTAATCATAAACATGGGTGTATGTCATTCTTAGAATTGCGAAAGATCTTAAATTTCCGAACAGTTAAAAAGTGTTTATAGTAAAAGTTTTCGCCTCGTGGCGACAGAGACCTACCACGTCTGTCCCAGTCCGAATGTCGATTATTGTCAAGTTCGCACGCCTGGCACTCTCTTGTTGCATCTCGTAAATGAAACAAATTATTTTCTTCAAAACCCGCTGCTATCTGTGATTCTAAATTTCTTCTACTGTGTTTGCCTACGATTTCGCTTTCAATTTGTTTGACTTGCTTTCGTAATGCCTCAAATTCCCTTTTAACGCGTACATTAAATTTTCCCTGATTGTCAACATGTTTATTTATGTTCTGGTACTCTTCGGTTTCTGCAAATAGCAATGGAGCTGTATCATCTGAATCTCTGTCCTCATTTAAACTAAGACTTGTCAATTTATCTGAAATCTCCTCAACTCTTTCTGATAAATCACCTATTTGTTCTTTCTGTTTATTTACGTCTTCCGTAAGTGTCGCGACTCTGGTTTTAGTATTGACATGTTTAGTAGTTAACTGTTCATATTGTTGTGTTCGATTATTTATTTTGTCATTTGGTACAGATTCCACGATTCTTTCAAATATTTCTTCCTTATCGTGAGCACGTTGTAAATTTAACTCTGAAAATTTTTGTACTATCACGCGATCTCTTTCTTCCTGTTCTCTATCCTGTTCCTTTTGTCTGATTTCTATTGAAATTAATCCATAATTGTGAGCATTCAAAATCGGTTGTACTTCTTCTCTAATTTCTTTCTTTAATTCATCTTTCATGTTTTTAAAACATGTCCCTATTCGTGAGTCTAACCGTGTTTCCGTTGTTCCCATATCAGTTTCTAACGGTGTTGCCAATGTTCCCATATCTGTTTTAATTGTTCCTATTTGTGAGTCTAACCGTGTTGCCAAAGTTCCCATCTCTGTTTTTAATTCAGATCCTAACTGTGATCCAAAAATTTAATATTGCACTCATCAACTGCTCCATATTAACTGGTTCGAAATTCTTTTCACCCCTAAAATTTCCCGCAAAACCAACTTCTTTCGTCATAGCTGTAAAGCTATCTGTGTTCGATACTATTCCAGAATCTTCTGCCGTTAATTTCGTATTTGAAAAAAAAAAAAATGTTTTTTACCTTCATATGTATTGACGAAAAATACACTCTGATCATTACAACATCCCCATTCGAACAGCATCGGCTGTCTAGCCCATCAAAACAACTGCACACGACATGGCCTCAACTAGTACAGCTATCGACATCCTCTCAGCAAGCACTGACTAAGGCAACTTCTCAACTACGACTTCCCACAGCAACTTCTGAACAAGCACTACCAGTGGAGGCGGCGGAATAAAACTCTTTGGCGCAATCTCTGGCGCTGTGACTCAGTGTAGCCACCTTTCACTATTACTACGAACTGTGACCTTTTCGACAGGAAATCACGAATCCAGTCGCACAACTGAGGAGATACTCCGTAGGCACGCAGTTTGGTTAGAAGACGCTTCTGAGGAACGGTGTCGAAAGCCTTCTGGAAATCTAAAAATATGGAATCAATTTGACATCCTCTGTCGATAGCACTCATTACTTCATGAGTATAAAGGGCTAGTTGTGTTTCACAAGAACGATATTTTCTGAATCCGTGCTGACTATATGTCAATAAATCGTTTTCTTCGAGGTACTTCATAATGTTCGAATACAGTATATGTTCTAAAACCCTACTGCAAATCGACGTTAGTGATATAGGCCTGTAATACAGCGGATTACTCCTACTTCCCTTTTTGAGTATTGGTGTGACTTGAGCAATTTTCCAATCTTTAAGTACGTATCTTTCTGTGAGCGAGTGGTTGTATATAACTGCTAAATATGGAGCTATTTTATCAGCATACTCTGAGAGGAACCTGACTGGCATGCAATCTGGACTGGAGACCTTGCCTTTATTAAGTGATTTAAGCTGCTTTGTTACAACGAGTATATCAACTTCTACGTTTCTCATCTTGGCAGTTGCTCTTGATTGGAATTCAGGAATATTTACTTCGTCTTCTTTGGTGAAGGAGTTTTGGAAAACCGTGTTTAATAACTCTGCTTTAGTGGCACTGTCATCAGTGACTTCATCGTTTTTATCGCGCAGGGAAGGTAACGATTGTGTCTTACCACTTGCGTGCTTTATGTATAACCATAATCTCTTTGGATTTTCTGCCAGATTTCTAGACAGAATTTCGTTGCGGAAATTTTTAATAGCATATTGCATTGAACTACGCGCCATTTTTCGGACTTCTGTAAAGCTTTGCCAGTCTTGGGGATTTTGCGTTCTTTTAAATTTGGCACGCTTTTTTCGCCGCTTCTGCAACAACGATCTGATCCGTTTGTGCACCATGGGGGATCAGTACCATCACTTATTAATTTATGTGGCATATATCTCTCAATTGCTGTTGATACTACCTCTTTGAAAACATTCCACAACTTTTCTACACTTATATGATCAGATCGGAAGGAGTGAAGACTGTCTCTTAAAAAGGCGTTAACAGCATTTTTATCAGCTTTTTAAAATAGATATACTTTGCGTTTCTTTTTGATGGTTGTGGGTGTTACGGTATTCAGCCTAGCAGCAACTGCCTTGTGGTCGCTAATCCCTGTATTCGTCACAACACTCACTATTTGTCCAGGATTATTTGTTGCTAAATGGTCAAGTATACTTTCGCTACCGTTTACGCTTCGAGTGGGCTCATGAACTAATTGTTCAAAATAATTTTCTGAGAAAGCATTCAGTACAATTTCAGATGATGTTTTATGCCTGCCGCCGACTTTAAATGTATAATTTTTCCAGCATATCGAGGGTAGATTGAAGTCACCACCGACTACAATTTTATGAGCGGGGTACTTATTTGAAATGAGACTCAACTTTTCTTTGAACTGTTCAGCAACTATGTCTTCTGAGTCGGAGGGTCGGCAAAAGGATGCAATTAATAGTTTAGTCCGATTGTCAGGTATAACCTCAACCCATACTATTTCACATTAACTATCTACTTCAATTTCGCTATAAGGCAAACCATCTCTGACAGCAATAAATACTCCACCACACAACTGTATTTAATCTATCCTTTCTGAATACTGTTAGATCGTTTGAAAAAATTTCGGCTGAACTTATTTCCGGCTTTAGCCAGCTCTCTGTACCTACAACTATTTGAGCTTCAGTGCTTTCTATTAGGGCTTGGAGCTCTGTTTCTTTCCAAATACAGCTACGATAATTTACTACTACAATACCAATCGTTTCTACAACTACCTTACTGTGTTTTACCTGCCCACTTTTAGATGGATGTCCTTTCTGTGGTCCCCTGAGACCCTATAACCTAAAAAGTCGCCCAGTCCCTTACACATAACTCCCGCACCTGTGTAGTCACCTCCTGTGTGTAGTTGACTCATGACCTATTAAGCGGAATTCGAAAACCCACCACCCGATGGCGCAAGTCAAGGAATCTGCAGCCACAAGGTGACAGAACCGCCTGAACCTCTGGTTCAGACCCTCCACTCGGCTCTGCACCAAAGGACCACAGTCGGTTCTATCGACGATGCTGCAGATGGTGAGCTCCGCCTTAAACTCGGAAGCAAGACTGGCAGTCTTTGCCATTTCCGCTAGCCGCTCGAAACCAGACAGAATCTGCTCCGATCCAAAGCGACATACGTCATTGGTACCGACATGAGCCACCACCTGCAGTTGGCTGCACCCTGTACTCTTCATGGCATCCGGAAGCACCCTTTCCACATCCGGAATGACTCCCCCTGGAATGCGCACGGAGTGCACAGTGGCTTCCTTCCCCTCGTTGGCAGCCATGTTCCTAAGGGGCCCCATTACGCGCCTAACGTTGGAGCTCCCAACTATCACGAAACCCACCCTCTGTGAATGTCCATACCTTGCGGGCCGAGAAGCTTTCTGTGGAAAGGGATGGACGACTGCATCCGGCTCAGAGACATCATCAGCCACAGATAACGCCCGAAACCTGTTCGTCAAATGAACCGGGGGGGGGGGGGCTACGATCGGCCCCACGGAAAGTTTTTCGCTGCCTGCCAGTCTTCGGAATGACCTCCCACTCGATCACAGGTGAGGGGTCAACATCAGTGCAGGCAGTAGCCAGGGAGGTCACAGCAGTGGACCGATCGGAGGACACGTGGACGTGCTTGACGTCCGGCGTCCGATCCCCCACAGCGACGCCCCTTGGCAGCAGACTCAAGCTGTGTGACGGAAGCCAACGCAGCCTGAAGCTGTGAGCGAAGGCTCGCCAGCTCAGCTCGCACCTCTACACAGCAATCACAGTTCCTATCCATTACTGCACTCCTCCCGTTTGAAGCTCATAAAAATATGTAACAAGCGAACGGTGTACTCGCCTTAGTAGTAGCAGGAACTAGCTATGCGCTCTCGCTGACGGTCTAACTGACACTGAGCTCTTCTAACCAAACAAACACGAACTATTAATATAAGATAATATCAGCTTTCACGAAGACACGTATTTTATGACACAACTCGGCACTAGGAATAGGAGAACAATATATGCAACCTATGGGAAAAATGAAGAGATCGTTGGGAAAAAAAGGATCTGTTCCATAAATATCGGGAGCTCAAATGACAAACCAATATTAAGCAAACAATGTAAAACTGAAAGGTAGAAGAAATATATAGAAAACTTGTATGAGGAAACTAACGGAAGGCAGTGTTACAGCCAGAAAAGTAGATGGTAGAAGGGTATCTGTGAGGCTACGAGACGACCTTGACCTTGCCACATAAAAGACACTGATACGATAAAACTTCTGGAGTATCAGGTTGCATACTAATTGAATGAGGACGCCTTCACTTCTCTCTCCCTGGGGAATTGCCATCCTACACACACAAGCCCTCTCTCACAAGCTCCCCCCACGAACAATACGATTCAAACTTACTCCTTGTCCTCAGCCTTTGTAACTAGACCATTTGGGTAGGCCTGATGTTTGAACGAAAATGTTTTGTAATGGTCACTCACTTTTTTCTTCTGGCGTTACAGTCTCGTTGTGGTGCGTTGCGGTGTTTCCATTTCCGTGGCTCTCTTGCTCACAAATAGGCACTAACATAACTGTAACTAGGAAATATGATTACAAACAGTTCTGTAGTGCAGTGGACAAGATGGCGGCCGAAATACAGCTGGTTTCGATGTGACTATCGATTTGTCGATCTATGTGGTGTCAGATGTTTACATGTCTTCTGCACGTCTTGTTACCGTGTTACAGATGTAGGTTGACGAAATACATTACAAATTGAGCACCTGTTACAATATTATTGAACACATCATGATATAAACTATTTATTCTACATATTTCTAAGCTATTTCTGGGGCTAGTCAACGACTGTCACGTTATGTATCATTTACTCTAGGAGTACTGTAGTGAAATTTGAAAAAAAATTTGAATTTTTGAAGTCGATCATTTCATCACGGTCTCGTTATTCCCCATGTGGCCATGGATGAATATTTCCATTTCTTCCAAGATATCCATTTTCCAGCTCTTTGGCGACAACTTCTGAATTTTTCTTCAAAATATCAAACACCATTTCCGCTTTGTTTCTATCAAAATGCTAATTTGTAGTCCATTTATGTTAACGAGTACTAGAATCCGCTAACATGAG
This sequence comes from Schistocerca serialis cubense, assembly GCF_023864345.2. Taxonomy (NCBI): domain Eukaryota; kingdom Metazoa; phylum Arthropoda; class Insecta; order Orthoptera; family Acrididae; genus Schistocerca; species Schistocerca serialis. The sequence continues at coordinate 585,873,767 of NC_064645.1, read as the reverse complement.
ACTGTTTCCGTTTATTGACTTTCCCATAGCGAATCGTGGTGAACATCAAGATCATTCCAGAAAAATCTGTCTGGTTCCGTTTCGAATCGCGATTTATATAATGGTTTTTTCGCTCTTCTTTCATCAACATGTTTATTTTCTTTCGATTGATTCTGTGACTGTAGTTATCGCCATGATGCCAAGACGGTAAGGTTTCTGTCCATTTCATCGATCATGGGTCCTGGTCCTGTTATAAGATCGCTAATTATTAATTATGACCATGATTCATTGGAAACCTGTTTTAATCTTCAATGCTGCGTGGAAGAATATGTTCTGTTTGTAACAATACCACATCTTTTGAGCTGCCATAAACCGCCTCATTGTAGTTCGACTGCACTACTTCTAGTTTTACCTCGTGAGCATTATGGTCTACATAATGTTGCACCCAGTCATTCCATGAGAAATCACCATCGAATTTGCCACGACTAGCTTGGCTACGTTCGGTCACCACGTCCACTCCTTCCGGCAATGCCCGCATTTTTTTACAGCGCTTTCCTCTTTATATATACCAATTTCATTAGGTTTCAGAAGCGTTATTTTTTATTTGCTCTTCCCATTAGCACAACTCAAGTAACTTCCCCTGCACTTCTTCACTCCGTAGTATATCAGACCGAGTGAATTTAACCAAGAGTCTTCAAATGTCACGTCTTCGTGGTCAACAACGGAAATTTTATCAACTATCTCCGTTGGTCAAGTACCTCCTGCTAGAATTTGCAGGTCCGATGTTGCTTTAACAACGTCTTACACTTCTGTGACCGGTATTACCTCATATTAATGCACGGTAAACACGTTTGCCAAATCGAGTTTGTTAGAATGAAAGTTTCGCGGCTTACTTCCACTAATGCCCGCTGGGCCTTGACTGGCGAGGTTAACGGTTATCCTGTTTTGTGTTGGCAGCACTGCTTCTTTCAACCCGCCTGTAATTTTGAGTCCTTCTTTCCCAGTTCTTCTCTGTTCGAGATCTTTGTACTGTGTTTACTTGGTTTTGGCCTCTTTCATTCCAATCATTATTGCTGTTATTATTATTGTTGCGATACTACCTCGGTTCCTAAAACTTTCGCCGTTATTCCGCCCATTGTCTTCGCCTTCCTCTTTCTCTTAAAACGTCGTAGCCGTTCTGTGATAACTATCGCACTGAGTCGTCAGGAAGCTTCTTCCGCAGCACCCAAACGATCTCCGATTCTGAGTGAAGTTCACGCAAGTAATATACTTTGCTGTCCCAATTTTCGCAAAATTGTCTCATTGCCATTGGGTTTGCGTCGTAGGACCTTGATACTACAAAATCCCGCCACGTGGTCTCTTGCTTCAGTTCCGACTAGTATTCCTTCAAAAATCCATTTTCCAGTTCTTGAAAACACATGTTAGTAATATGGAATTTTGAACCCCATATCTTCGCCTCTCCCGCTAGCACAGTTTTGATTTTTTGTTTACCCTCAATGCTGATGACAAATATCCTTTCAGAATTCTTTATAAAATATGTCGCATAAAATTCGTCTTGCTTTTTGAATGGGTCAAAGCGCACCTCTTCCGCTAGTGTCTCTGTATTATGCACGCGGCACGATACATATTTTTGCCTTTCCTGCAATTTGTGTTTTAATTTTGTAACTTACTACCTTACAAGTGGTTGCGGTCAACGTCTCCACTTTTTACAACTTTTCGCAAGTGTCGAGCTGTTTATCAGTCTTTGGAAAAGTTGGCTGGACTACACAGTTTCGAATTTAAATGCCATCATGGATAAGCCCCCCCAAGAACCATGGACCTTGCCGTTGGTGGGGAGGCTTTATAAAATAAATAAAATAAAATAAAATAAAATAGAATATTAATTATTTTTATCTGTATGATTGGCTCTCCTATGAGTCGTCAGGTTTTGATTATTCGGTATCAGACGCTTGACAATGGCTTTTTCGTAAAGGCAATGTTACTCGTAGTTGACCGTGAAATAAAACTGAAATAATCGGACTTCGTAATTAAATCGTTTCCAAAGACTGCTGCGGTAGGTGCGGACTCATAAACTAAATCTCAATATTACAATAATTTGCCAGCCATGCCAAAACGTCGTACAGAGGTGATTGTCTACTAAACAAAAAATTAAACAGTTAGTTAAATCAGATATATTCAATGAATAAGCCTACAGTTCATAATCCTACTTACTTTTATAAATATAAATTCTTTACAGAATCGAGTGCCTAGTATGGTTGCAACTCGCAGTAATTTTCTATATCATGAAATATGGCGGTGTGCCAGACAATAAACTAAAATACGTGCTTCTCGCACCACTTCAACCAGGGCTCTCTCTTTTCTTAATCAAACATACGAGTAACGTAATTCTGTTTTTGTTTTATCAGCGACACAGCGCTGCAGTTGTGTGCCATAGGCTTTATTTATTTGTCACTGATTATTTATTTAATTAATATCTCGCGTTTCCGAGGAAACTCACGCTCGGCATGCAAATGTGCCTTTACATTGCCCCCTGAATTGCGAGGCGAAAGGACACACCAGCAGGCGAGCAATTCACCTAAAGGCACAAGAAAATCTAAGTTATCTACAACTATTTACATGACTTACATTATACTGTATATCATATACAAAATTTGAATGACGCGCGTGCGCCGAAAAAGTTCTTATGTTGGCAAAACAGAGTGCGCGCATGCGCAGAAGCGTCTGTGTAACTACGGCACTGTCGTTATTTCGTAAATTTAGATCTCGCGGCACAGTATTGCAGTTCATATTGTTCGTGTGCGCGCGCATTTCTTAGTCGTTGCACAAAGAAAATATTCCACCAAGATTACATATGAAGACTACATTCTATGACAGGTAACTTAGTTTTAAAATTACAATATTTGTTATAATACAATACAACTTTAGATTGTTGAATGTTCTTAGTTACATAGCATTGCAATGAAATGCTTCAACGAAAAATGTTCTGTTGTTTCAGGTGCGTTGACCTATACACATGGTGTCGTTATCACAGTTCATATTCATCTGCTGCACAATAATTTTTTACAGGTTAGTATCGTCGTGGTAAAGTTTTTTTGATCACAGTAACATCGTTGTCAACGTGATTAATACATAAGCGTGTCCATTTCCTATTTCCATTATAGTCGTTGTGATGCAGTTCGTTGTGACAAAAAGCATTGTTTATTACAGATCAGACGTGACCCGTCGAGTAATTGGTCCACGTGCAGTTCGTTTTTTTTTACATTCCGTGGAAGCTTGGTTGCAGAACCTCGGACGGCACATAGCTGGCGTCGATCCTTGGACAGTCCAGGTAAGCGTGTCCATCACATTTCGAGAACATTTCATTCCCTGAAGTTCCAACCAAAACTCTTCCACCCGTCGTGTTGTTTTCTGGACAGGCACTTTGTGTCCATTTAATCCAGTTAACATCTTGAAGTTGGGTACTGTAGTAATGTCACTAGACGATGTACGAATTATTCACTTCACATTTTCAGTTTTTTGCAGAATATAGCTCACCTAAATGTTCGTTAATGTCCGTGAACAGAGGTTCACTATGCAATGTCTTTTTGGCACTCGTTTTGTTCAAATTTTTACATGATACATCAGTTAAAAAAATAAGTAATTATACATACACACGTCACATATTTTCTTAGCATAAACATAATACAGTTACACATAAACATGTTTACATCATCATTACATAGCTATAGGTTATTACATTGTGTCACATTTGATTACATGAATTGCATCCTCTTTAGCGGTTTTGCTGGGATATTATCGATGTTTTTTGTGATGTCATCTGAAATTAAGATAGGTTAGACACAACATTCATTACATCAGTAGGCAAGACCAGGCGTTTTCACTACTCAATAAATATTCAAAATAGTAAGAGAGAGAAAATGTTCGATTCCTCGCGTTTTGTGCGTGTGTGTAGAGTGTCTGTGTGGCCTTGACTACTGATAGATGCTTTTCGTGTTGAGAGATGTGCGTCTAATCTATTTCTCAAAGTAAAAGATCGCTTCACAGATGACGTCTGTCAGTTCGTCAGGTGTCATACCAGGTCAGTGGTACCTACAGTCACAAATGTTCCGTGAAAAATTAATATGTCATTCACTGCTACGTAATCATAAATTTTACTTTAATATTCAGTCTTCTCGGTGGAGCCGCGGCGTTGAAAGATAAGTTCTTCTGTCTTCAACTGCGACTCTGGAACCGCTGAAATGAAAATTTCTATACTACTTATAATCTATGTTGTAATTTGTTTTAGTTCTTGCCACACAGCAGGTCGTTGAGATAACGGTACGTTATATGTCTTATGGTAGAAGATCTTGTGAGGCTTAACTTCAATCTTGTACACATACGTGTTGATAACACCTAATCGTTTGGTAAAAACTTGTAAATATTTGGATAACACTTCCTGTAGTTTTATACGTTCATGTACACTGAGAGCTGTAGCTTCACTTATCTTATGATCAAGCAATGTTTTCAAGTCCATTAGCTCTGTGTCAGATGAGTGTGTTTGCATGTCTTGAATGTCTTTGTCAAGTACTAACTGAACCTTGTACCCTTACAGTGTTTGTCATGCTTTAGAGTTCTCCTGTCCAAATCAATAATAATTACCCTGCTTTTATCATTTAAAATACATTTACCTTTGGAGAAGTCTATAATGCAGTCCTTCTCGCTCATAATATCTATTCCTAATATGCAATTAGTCACAAGGTTTTGTACAACCAGGAATGGCCATTGTACGGTTCCATTACCTATTTTAACGTTTACAAAAACTTGCTTCGTAACCCTACATGACTTATTACCTAGTGCAGTAGTTATTTTACAGTTTTGGGCAGGAAACTCAGGCACAGGTTCCAATTCACACATCTTTTTATAAAAATTAAAAGACAAAACGCTCACAGCTGCACCTGTATCTAGGATAATAGTAGTTGGAATCCCACCTACTACACCAGTAGTGGATGCTAAAACGATTTCATTTGTGTTCAAACGACATTGTGTACTGTCTTGTAAAAGTTCATCTGATATATTATTATTGTGGTTGTATTTTATAAATAAAACAGGTAGTTTTTGTTTAGAATTACTCGGCATATCATTATTCCGTTGTTCAAGTGTGATGTCAAATAACTGATTAACATTGAAGCCGCCCCCCAAGGATTTTTCAGCCACGACCTGGGGCAAAGTAGTGACTGTTTCTAGTTTGTTGGATTAGCATTTGTACTAGGTACTGACACAGATTGAGGTTGTGCATCAGGTGTCATTTCTATTATATTCACATTCGGATATTGCCTATTATGATCTCCAAACTTTTGCGGTTGTTGTTGCTGTTGCGCATTATAACTTACCTGTCGGTCGTAAGGTATGCTCCAATTTTGACCTGGTGGCTGCTGTGGTAAAGCAGAGTTTGAATGAAAGTACTGATCGTTACGAGTCCAACCTTGATGCTGTCTTGGCTCGTAGTTATTATTATTTCTATTTCTGTTTGTGTTTTTGTTATTACCTTTGTATCCGTTGTTACCGTTGTAGTTATTACCGCGGTGCCTTTTGTATGGATTGCCGCATGATATGTTATTACTGTTGTAACTATTGTTTGTATTGGCATACGCGTGTTGATTTTGATTTCCGTACTGAGACGGCATGTGAGTTTGCTGTTTTTGTTGTACCGCGTATCCAACTGTGGGCGCGCCAGAATTGTGTTGGCAAGCCTGCATGTTTTGCATACCACTAGTGTAAACATTGTGGCTGCTGTTTTGCCGCGCGAAGCGCTGATCTTCAAGTAACATGTCAACCGAATCTAAAGCTGTTAAAAAATAATCTGAATCGTCATCCGGGATATGTAGAAGTTTTTCCTTAATGTTGAAAGGCAATTTGGCCTTCAACGCTCGGAGTATATCACGTGTTGCGACTGGTTCGTCTAAAAAATGTCCCATGTTCAAGTATTTTTCAAAATATCTACGTAAGTTACCATTTTTACTGTTAAAAGTTTCAGGTTCTAAGATTTGTCTTCTGAGTCGCTCCTGGACGGATTGCGACCAGAATTTGTTCAGAAAAGCACGCTCAAACTCACTGTACGTGGTACATACGTCAGCTTGACTGTATGCCCAGACAGCTGCATCGCCTTGGATGTAACCGACAATATATGAAATCTTTTTCCGGTCACTCCAAGTGCGTGGAAATGCGTTACTAAAAGATTTGAGAAAAATCACCGGATGAATGGTTCGTTTTTCTGGGATAAAAATCTGAAATTGCCTGTGTTTCATTAAGCTTTCTTCTTCCTTTGCATTATGATATGGATTTGTACCACTGTAATTACTGCAATGCTCAGCTGGCGAGTAATTACGATAATGTTGCTGTGGTTTACCATGATAATACCTTGTGTTTGTGTTTGCACGTTGTGGTATGTGTTGTTGTCGTGGTGTGTTTTGTTCTTGTGTGTATGTTGTGTGCGGTATGGGTGCGTCATACTCGAATGTATATTGATTTCTGAACTGTACATTTTGACTGATATTTTCGTTACATTCAGACTGTGGCTGATCGGTGAATTGTCTCATGGGTGCAGTGACGGATTGTACTGCGTCACTAATCAGCTGTTTGTTATTAGTGATGTATTCCGCTACGGAGTCGTGCACAATTGTTGGTAAATTTTCACGTATGCATCTATCAAAATGTTTGTCTTTGTTCTCTACCCAATCATGAAATTCTTTATTAATATTTTGAAAATGAGCTGTGGCATCAGATTGTAAGATGTCAGTCAGGTGTTGTTCAACATCGTCAAATTTATTCTGCACGTCAGTAATTCGTTTTTCAAGGTTGTCGTGTACTGAAGGATATGTTTGAATTTGTTCAGTAAGAGCTTCACACGTGACATTAAGGTTTTTTAATTGTGTCTGTAAAAGTGCTACGTCATTTGTAGTCTTTTCTTGTCTCGTATTAAGCTTGGAAAATTTCGTACTGAGTTCAGTCATCTGTTTGGTCAGTGTGGCGTCTATAAGTTCCACACGCTTACATAAAGCGTCATTAGCTGTCTTGAGTGCTATGAGATCAGATTTGATTCCGTCATTTTGTGTCTTTAACTGTTCATTTTGCATCTGTAAGGTTGCCATGTTTTCGGCGTTTTGCTTCATTAGCATTTGTAACATGTCGGCAATGTTTACCGTTTGCAAGGTCTCTGCCCCCGCCGCGTCATTAGACTTGACGTCATGCATTAACATGGGCTCTGATTGAGACTTTGAAATTTTTGTGGTGGAAGGCCTATTGTCAAAATTTTCGTCAACACTCGCGTCAATGTTTGATGAATCGTCACTACCGGTTGCTGTCGTAAAGTCATTTTCTAACATTTGTCTCTCGTCCGAGTCGGATTGCGTCTGAATAGTACGTCTTTGCTGTTCCATTTTTGCATATTGTTTTCTAGTTATTACCATGCCACACGTGATATATGTTTCAAGAAAATATTTGACACTGATTTTAAAATAAAATGCAGTTGAGCATGAATCGGTCGTAGCAACAATGGCTGTCTGTTAATTTAAAAATATAAACTGAATTTGAGATTATTGGTAATGACTGCTGGCCATGTTACATGATATCGTACAGAAGTCGGCCATATTGTACACTCGTGTATTGGTATTGTTGCATACGTTATTGTTTAAGGAAAAATACTGAGAATGGAATTTATCACTGAAACTGTTATGCGGAAAAGAAACACTACAGAATTTTACTGAAAAGCTAATACACTGAATTATACGTCTGGTCAAGCCTGCCAATGCAAAGATGCTGCGTCTTACCTTATTTTGCTGGAAGCTTCTTTGCGTCTTCCCGCAAAATTTTATAATTGGCAAATATCTTCTGATTTTTTTTATTTTTCATATAGTCAAGTCCAGGACCAGAAGGTTGATTTTTCACATGAAACAAAGAGAACAATGTAACAAATGACAAAATAACAAGTCCTGTCACGGTCGCCAATATAAAATAAATAAAATAAAATAAAATAAAATAGAATATTAATTATTTTTATCTGTATGATTGGCTCTCCTATGAGTCGTCAGGTTTTGATTATTCGGTATCAGACGCTTGACAATGGCTTTTTCGTAAAGGTAATGTTACTCGTAGTTGACCGTGAAATAAAACTGAAATAATCGGACTTCGTAATTAAATCGTTTCCAAAGACTGCTGCGGTAGGTGCGGACTCATAAACTAAATCTCAATATTACAATAATTTGCCAGCCATGCCAAAACGTCGTACAGAGGTGATTGTCTACTAAACAAAAAATTACACAGTTAGTTAAATCAGATATATTCAATGAATAAGCCTACAGTTCATAATCCTACTTACTTTTATAAATATAAATCCTTTACAGAATCGAGTGCCTAGTATGGTTGCAACTCGCAGTAATTTTCTATATCATGAAATATGGCGGTGTGCCAGACAATAAACTAAAATACGTGCTTCTCGCACCACTTCAACCAGGGCTCTCTCTTTTCTTAATCAAACATACGAGTAACGTAATTCTGTTTTTGTTTTATCAGCGACACAGCGCTGCAGTTGTGTGCCATAGGCTTTATTTATTTGTCACTGATTATTTATTTAATTAATATCTCGCGTTTCCGAGGAAACTCACGCTCGGCATGCAAATGTGCCTTTATAGCTTGCGTGCCTCAGCGATACAAATAGCCGTACCGTAGGTGCAACCACAACGGAGGGGTATCTGTTGAGAGGCCAGACAAACGTGTGGTTCCTGAAGAGGGGCAGCAGCATTTTCAGTAGTTGCAGGGGCAACAGTCTGGATGATTGACTGATCTGGCCTTGTAACACTAACCAAAACGGCCTTGCTGTGCTGGTACTGCGAACGGCTGAAAGCAAGGGGAAACTACAACCGTAATTTTTCCCGAGGGCATGCAGCTTTACTGTATGATTAAATGATGATGGCCTCCTCTTGGGTAAGATATTCCGGAGGTATAATAGTCCCGCATTCGGATCTCCGGGCAGGGACTACTCAAGAGGACGTCGTTATCAGGAGAAAGAAAGCTGGCGTTCTACGGATCGGAGCGTGGAACGTCAGATCCCTTAATCGGGCAGGTAGGTTAGAAAATTTAAAAAGGGATATGGATATGTTAAAGTTAGATATTGTGGGAAGTAGTGAAGTTCGGTGGCAGCAGGAACAAGACTTTTGGTCAGGTGAATACGGGGTCATAAATACAAAATCAAATAGGGGTAATGCAGGAGTCGGTTTAATACTGAATAAAAGAAATAGGAGTACGGATAAGCTACTACAAACAGCATAGTGAACGCATTATTGTGGCCAAGATAGACACGAAGCCCACGCCTACTACAGTAGTACAAGTTTATATGCCAAATAGCTCTGCAGATGACGAAGAAATTGAAGAAATGTACGATGAAATAAAAGAAATTATTCAGATAGTGAAGGGAGACGAAAATTTAATAGTCATGGTTGACTGGAATTCGGTAGTAGGAAAAAGGAGAGAAGGAAACGTAGTAGGTGAATATGGATTGGGGCTAAGAAATGAAAGAGGAAGCCGCCTGATAGAATTTTGCACAGAGCACAACTTAATCATAGCTAACACTTGGTTCGAGAATCATAAAAGAAGGTTGTATACATGGAAGAAGCCTGGAGATACTGACAGGTTTCAGATAGATTACATAATGGTAAGACAGAGATTTAGGAACCAGATTTTGAATTGTAAGACATTTCCAGGGGCAGATGTGGACTCTGATCACAATCTCTTGGTTATGAACTGTAGATTAAAGCTGAAGAAACTGCAAAATGGTGGGAATTTAAGGAGATGGGACCAGGATAAACTGAAAGAACCAGAGGTTGTACAGAGTTTCAGGGAGAGCATAAGAGAACAATTGACAGGAGTGGGGAAAAGAAATACAGTAGAAGAAGAATGGGTAGCTTTGAGAGATGAAGTAGTGAAGGCAGCAGAGGATCAAGTAGGTAAAAAGACGAGGGCTAGTAGAAATCCTTGGGTAACAGAAGAAATTCTGAATTTAACTGATGAAAGGAGAAAATATAAAAATGCAGTAAATGAAGCAGGCAAAAAGCAATACAAACGTCTCAAAATCGAGATCGACAGGACGTGCAAAATGGCTAAGCAGGGATGGCTAGAGGACAAATGTAAGATGTAGAGGCTTATCTCACTAGGGTTACGATAGATACTGCCTACAGGAAAATTAAAGAGACCTTAAGAGAACTACTTGTATGAATATCAAGAGCTCAGATGGAAACCCAGTTCTAAGCAAAGAAGGGAAAGCAGAAAGGTGGAAGGAGTATATAGAGGATCTATACAAGGGCAATGTACTTGAGGACAATATTATGGAAATGGAAGAGGATGTAGATAAAATTGGAGATACGATACTGCGTGAAGAGTTTGACAGAGCGCTGAAAGACCTGAGTCGAAACAAGGCCCCGGGAGTAGACAACATTCCATTAGAACTACTGACAGCCTTGGGAGAGCCAGTCCTGACAAGACTCTACCATCTGCTGAGCAAGATGTATGAGACAGGTGAAATACCCTCAGACTTCAAGAAGAATATAATAATTCCGATCCCAACGAAAGCAGGTGCTGACAGATGTGAAAATTACCGAACAGTCAGTTTAATAAGTCACGGATGCAAAATACTAACGCGTATTCTCTACAGACGAATGGAAAGACTGGTAGAAGCTGACCTCGGGGAAGATCAGTTTAGATTCCGTAGAAACATTGGAACACGTGAAGCAATACTGACCCTACGACTTATCTTAGAAGCTAGATTAAGGAAAGGCAAACCTACGTTTCTAGCATTTGTAGACTTAGAGAAAGCTTTTGACAATGTTGACTGGAATACTCACTTTCAAATTCTGAAGGTGGCAGGGGTAAAATACAGCGAGCGAAAGGCTATTTACAATTTGTACAGAAACCAGATGACAGTTATAAGAGTCGAGGGGCACGAAATGGAAGCTGTGGTTGGAAAGGGAGTGAGACAGGGTTCTAGCCTATCCCCGATGTTATTCAATCTGTATATTGAGCAAGCAGCGAAGGAAACAAAAAAAAAAAAAAAAAATTTCGGAGTAGGTATTAAAATCCATGGAGAAGAAATACAAACTTTGAGGTTCGCCGATGACATTTTAATTCTATCAGAGACAGCAAAGGACTTGGAAGAGCAGTTGAACGGAATGGACAGTGTCATGAAAGGAGGGTATAAGATGAACATCAACAAAAGCAAAACGAGGATAATGGAATGTAGTCGAATTAAGTCAGGTGATGCTAAGGGAATTAGATTAGGAAATGAGACACTTCAATTAGTAAAGGAGTTTTGCTATTTGGGGAGCAAAATAACTGATGATGGTCGAGGTAGAGAGGATATAAAATGTAGACTGGCAATGGCAAGGAAAGCGTTTCTGATGAAGAGAAATTTGTTAACATCGAGTATAGATTTAAGTGTCAGGAAGTCGTTTCTGAAAGTATTTGTATGCAGCGTAGCCATGTATGGAAGTGAAACATGGACGATAACTAGTTTGGACAAGAAGAGAATAGAAGCTTTCGAAATGTGGTGCTACAGAAGAATGCTGAAGATTAGATGGGTAGGTCATATAACTAATGAGGAAGTATTGAATAGGATTGGGGAGAAGAGAAGTTTGTGGCACAACTGGACTAGAAGAAGGGATCGGTTGGTAGGACATGTTCTGAGGCATCAGGGGATCACCAATTTAGTATTGGAGGGCAGCGTGGAGGGTAAAAGTCGTAGAGGGGGACCAAGAGATGAATACACTAAACAGATTCAGAAGGATGTAGGTTGCAGTAGGTACTGGGAGATGAAGAAGCTTGCACAGGATAGAGTAGCATGGAGAGCTGCATCAAACCAGTCTCAGGACTGAAGACCACAACAACAACAACATGGATAAAAAACAGAGAAAGGTAGGTTATCTACAACAAGAAAAACGAGACCTCAGTTATAAAAGGCGAAATGAATGGTAAAAGTGTTGTAGCGTAACACCTCTGTAATTGAGCACTGAGGAAAAAGTAAGGGAAACTGAGAAAAAAATCTGGAAAAATAATTCATTTTCAACGTGATCATATGAAAGCTTTATTGTTTCCCGACGACACAGTCATTGTTTGTGGAGGCAAGGAGTTTGGAAAATTTGTTCAACTGAATGTAAGGTTTTATGAAATAAGGATTGAGACTGGTATAATTAGGGTAAAGGAATGTAGGATGATGCTGAGAGAATTAAATAGACAAATAAGGTACTGAAAGCAGTAGAAAAGTCATGCTATTTGGGCTTCAGAACAACTGAAATGACAGATGTAAGGAGGTACTAATTACGGCAAGATTAGTTTTCCTGAGAAAGAGGTATTTGTTGACATCGACATAACTTATGTATTGTTTCTTTAAAGTATTTCTTTGAAGTGTAGGTATTTACTGAAGCGAAAGGCAGGTGACAAATATTTCGGTCAAGAAGAGAAAAAAATATTGAAAATTAAGTAGGTACCTCGAATAGCTATTGATAAAGCACTTCAGCGAGTGGAAAGGCTTTTGTGGTACAACTTGCCTACAAGAGGGAATGTGTTTTGAGGACAAATCGCGAGACACGGTAGATAGTGAATTTGGTAATGGAGAGGAGTGTGTGGAGGGAGGGCATGAACATTGTAGGAGGAGACCAAGTTCTGACTACAGAAGCAAGTTCAAAGTGGATGTAGCTTGTGGTAGTTTTGCTGATATGAACAGATTCCCACAAGATTTACTAGCTTGGAGAGCAGTGTCATACCCGTTTTCAGACTTAAAGGCTACAACAACCAAGCAGAGTTGGTAAGATTAGAATTAGGAGGGAATAAAATATCGGATACCAAGCGAAGTACTGACGTGTAGGAAACTGGTAGTATTTCAAAATCAGTCAATTGAGACACATTTCAGGTAACTGCTCCCTATCCTCATTCCATGATGTTCTGGGTTTTGGAAAATTGATTTCGTTTAATGTTTCTATAGTTTCAGAGAACAACGTTTTGTATATAAATGTCTGTTCTCTGTACTTGTCGTGATAACGATGGGCTTCTATAGAATCCATGGTTTGAAACGTCGCTTATAATACACTATGTGATCAAAAGCATCCGGATACCTGGTTGAAAATGACTTACAGATTCTTGGCGCCCTTCAGCGGTAATGGTGGAATTCAGTATGGTGTTGGCCCACCCCAAGGAGTTCAAGCCCCTCCATGGGAAACACGACCACGCCATAGCACCACCGCCTCCCAATTTTACTGTCGGCACTACACACGCTGGCAGATGAGGTTCACCAGGCATTCATCATATCCACACCTTGCCATCGGAACACCACATTGTGTACCGTGATTCGTCACTCCACACAACGTTTCTCCACTGTTCAATCGTTTACGTTCCTTACACCATGTGAGGCGTCGTTTGGCATTTACCGGCGTGGTGTGTGGCTTATGAGTAGCCTCCCGCATGAAATTCAAGTTCCTCCTGCCTAACTGTCGTAGTACTTGCAGTGGATCCTGATTCAGTTTGTATTTCCTGTGTTAAGGTCTGGATAGATGTCTGCCTATTACACATTACCACGCTCTTGAACTGTACGCTTCTGTGCTGTACGTGTCCCTTCACGTTTCCACTTCACTACCACATCGGAAACAGCAGTCCTTCGGATGTTTAAGAGTGTGTGTAAATCTCGCGTACAGACGTATGGCACAAGTGACACGCATTCAACTGACCACGTACGAAGTCCGTGAGCTCCGTGAAGCGCCCCATCCTGCTCTCTCACGATGTCTAATACTACGGAAGTCGCTGACATGGCGCACCAGGCAGTAGGTGGCAGCAGAATGCACCTAATATGAACGTTTGTATGGTTTTTGGGGTTTCTGGATACTTTTGAGCCCATTCCGTACATCATTCATAAGAACCATTGTAATCGGTCGGTTCTTTCAACGTTACAATATTCGTATATCTATGACTTCCCTTTCGGACTGATCTGCAAATTCTATTCCTCAAAAGTGGCATGTAGAGTAGAACAGAAATCGTCAGGGACCAGATACCCGTAAATTCAGGGAGTGTGCTTGCTAACATGGACGTTACTGTTAAGATTATATTGTAGTACTGTGTTCTAAATTTACGAAGGCATGAACAGAGATACAATTAGCAGTGCTGCGCTAGAGTTTAACCTACTACTCCTTTGTCTCCCTCTCTGTCTCGTAAGATGTGAAAGCATCTGCTCCACCGAATACTCTGTATGTTTTTGGTTCAGTCAGAGGGCGGTAGGGGGGGACACAGAAATCCACAGCAACTTAATATTCAAGATTTGAACGGCGTTGATGCAAGCGTAACGGCTACACACAAGAAAATATCTGTTTTTTTTTCGCTAATGCAGCGAGCTTATAGCAAATGAGTTCCATGTAAGCTGAATGTCGGCATCACGCGACGGAGTAAGACTTAAAGCTTTAGCGCCCGGTCGGTTGACGCAAAAGAAACTTCTCACATTAGGGTGCCGCCCCTTCATTAGACGCGCTCATAGTTCCGAAATTAGATCATCTAAGTTTCAAATCCCTGCGATTTAATGCTACCAGAGATTCTTGGTCGCCTCTATTTTACCATAACCTTGAGCTTTCACAAGCATTCACTATATCCGGAAAGAATCCATCTTTCTGACGATGTTTTGATAACAGCTCATCGAGTAACTTCACTTCTTCACTCTTTTTTGATCATTTATCACAACTGATTACGATGTGCCAAACTCTTTAGCTCTTCACAAAACATCAAGAGACTTTTGTATTCGTATAGTCTCTCAGGAGTGTGACATCACGGCCAGAATTAGCCTGAATAGGCAGTTCACTGTGTAACAACTTTACAGTTTCAGATTGTGTGTCACTTGTAACACATTCTAGGTGACTCCCGAGTCACACTTGTGCTCGAGTGAAAGTCGGACTCCCGTCTCAAGAGAGTTAAAGATGCAAGAAACTGAACGACAGGACAATAAACACACGTAGATATCGAGGTAGCAGGATCTCTTTGGGCTGTATACGCGAGAAATTGTCAACTGACGAGTCAACGTTAATAACAACGTAAGGCAGTAGGAGATTGCGTTAAGCGAGATGCAAAAAGGAGCGCATCTTAGTGTTTGCCATGTTGACGGTGGTCGTACATTCTAAATTCTATAAAGCTCTCTGGCATACTTTGAGGGAGCAGTTTTACTTAGAGAAAAGATCTTCGTCTACACTTAGAGCATGAGGCATATATCTATTGTAATATCCATAATTTCCTCAGTCTTCCTTGATATCTTCCCACTTTGGCAGTCTTTTGGTACACATTCTGTTAAGGTGGCATTGCCATTTTGTTCTGTTTCCCTCGATTTTATTTAATAATTTATTAGCATTTTGTTCACCCCCTGTCATTATTCTTTATTCTCACTAATGCGTTAAATCAGTTTACTGCTCCGAGATTCCTCATTTATGCTGCCCGACAACTGCCCTCTTCTAGTTTCTTCCATGAAATAAACTAGGAATTGTCACGATATTACGAAATTTTAATCAGGTATCTTTCCGCGATTTGTTTTCCAAACACATCCTGAGTGTTCGTCATAAATTTGAGAATGATACTGAATTTCTTTTGTCTAGTCTACTACATCCCTTTACTGCTGTGAGATGTCTCATTTCTGCTGCATAAAGTGCACTCTCTTAAAGTCCATATGTAACACGTGACTGACACTCACACAATATATTGAAAACAGCTATGTTCTTGTAATACGAGGGTGAGTCAAATGAAAACCTTAAATATTTTTTAAAGTATTATTTATTGTGCAGAAGTAGTACAAAGCTGTATCACTTTTCAACATAATCTCCCCCACACTCAATGCAAGTCCTCCAGCTCTTACAAAGTGCATAAATTCCTTTAGAAAAATTTCTTTTGGTAGTCCGCGCAACCACTCATGCATCGCGTGGCGTACCTCTTCATCAGAACGGAACTTCTGTCCTCCCACTGCGTCTTTGAGTGGTCCAAACATATGGAAATCACTTGGGACAAGGTCTGGTGAGTATGGTGGAAGAAGAACTCAGTCTAAATGCAGGTCTGTGATTGTAGCAACTGTTGTACGGGCAATGTGGGGCCTTGCACTGTCATGTTGCAAAAGGACAGCTGCTGACAGCAATCCACGTCGGTTTGATTTGATTGCAGGCCGCAGATGATTTTTTGGGAGATATGTGTATGATGCACTGGTGACAGTGGTTCCTCTAGGCATGTAATGCTCCAAAATGACGCCTTTTTCGCCCCAAAAGATTCGGCATAACCTTCCCTGCTGATGGTTCTGTTCGAATCTTCTTTGCTCGCTCTCTTCGTTTCCTGTTGGTGGAAGTGATCCCAGGTTTCGTCCCCAGTAACGATCCTAGCAAGAAAGCCATCACCTTCTCGTTCAAAGTGCCGAAGAAGTTCTTCACAAGCATCAACACGTCGTTGTCTCATTTCAGGAGTCAGCTACCGTGGCACCCATCTTGCAGGCACTTGGTGAAACTGCACAGTGTGGTGTGCTGACCCATGACTAATCTGTAAACATGCTGCACTGTCATTCAGTGTCACTCGGCGATTTTCCTTCACTGTGGTTTCAACTGCTACAATGTTCTGTCGAGTCACAACTCGTTGTGCCTGACCTGGACGAGGAGCATCTTCCACTGAAGTCACGCAATTTACGAACTTCCTACTCCATTCGTAGACTTGCTACTGTGACAAATATGCATCACCGTACTGAACCTCCATTCGTCGATGAACTGCAATAGGTTTCATACTTCCGCTAGGGAAAAACCGAATAACACAACGCTGTTCTTCCCTGGTGCAAGTCGCAAGTGGGGCGGCCATCTTTATACTGATATTCCGACGGCATGTGTACATCTACACTATGCTGCCACCTATAGGCCCTTCTGCACGCTGTTTGTAGCACACTTGCCAACTTACAGGATAATGGCGCGAAATTTCGATTTGTTACTGCAAACCTAAGGTTTTCATTTGACTCACCCTCGTACTAGTGGCGTTTAGTAAGTATTGCAACACATTTTTTTCTGAAAGCAGTTTGATTTTACTCAGAATTCAAGTACATCATATTATTCCCAACGCTTTTGGCTACAAAACACTGTTTTTCAACATAATCTCCGTTCAATGCGACGGTCTTACGCTTCCTTACTGGAAGGGCCTGTATGCCAACATGGCACCATTCTATTGGTGTACATTGGAGCCAACCTCTTGTTGCATCAATGACCTCCCCATCACCGACGTTCTGCTTCCTGTGGAGCGCAGCCTTCATTGGCCCAAACAGATGGAGGTTGGAAGATCTGGAATGTAGGGTGGATGAGGAAGAACAGCCCAATGAAATTTTGTGCGCTCCTCTAGTGTACACAGACTTGTGTGAGGCCTTGCGTTGTCATGGAGAAAGAGATGTTCGTTTGTATATTTGTGGCAGCGAACACGCTTAATTAGTTTCTTCAGTTTCCCGAGAGAAGCAAAATACACTTCAGACTTGATGGTTTCACCATGACGGAGGTCATCAAAAAGAATAACCGCTTCGGTGTCACAGAGGATAGTCTTTAGTGAGTCAGGTTGCGGTGCGGCTTTGAACTTTCTGTTAGGAGGAGAGGTTGTGCGCCGTCACTCCATGGATTGGTATTTCGTTTCCGGTTCGAAGTGATGAACCCATGATTGTCACAATCAGCCTCGTAACGCTAATCAATCCAGCACAGATGTTGGTCTTACGGTCTTTCCTTAGGCGGAAAAAATCGAGCGAGGACACATCTTTGAGTTCCAACTGCTGGTCGAGAGTGTGAGCAATGTCAACAGAGACATCCGATTGAGCAATGAGTTGCTTAATTGTGAACCGTCGATCACCTCGAACGAGAGTGTCCACACGTCATTGAAACAGAGGATGACACGCGTAAAGCTGAAATACTAAACACCTTTTTCCAAAGCTGTTTCACAGAGGAAGACCGCACTGCAGTTCCTTCTCTAAATCCTCGCACAAACGAAAAAAATGGCTGACATCGAAATAAGTTTCCAAGGAATAGAAAAGCAACTGGAATCACTCAACAGAGGAAAGTCCACTGGACCTGACGGGATACCAATTCGATTCTACACAGAGTACGCGAAAGAACTTGCCCCCCTTCTAACAGCCGTGTACCGCAAGTCTCTAGAGGAACGGAAGGTTCCAAATGATTGGAAAAGAGCACAGGTAGTCCCAGTCTTCTAGAAGGGTCGTCGAGCAGATGCGCAAAACTATAGACCTATATCTCTGACGTCGATCTGTTGTAGAATTTTAGAACATGTTTTTTGCTCGAGTATCATGTCGTTTTTGGAAACCCAGAATCTACTATGAAGGAATCAACATGGATTCCGGAAACAGCGATCGTGTGAGACCCAACTCGCTTTATTTGTTCATGAGACCCAGAAAATATTAGATACAGGCTCCCAGGTAGATGCTATTTTTCTTGACTTCCGGAAGGCGTTCGATACAGTTCCGCACTGTCGCCTGATAAACAAAGTAAGAGCCTACGGAATATCAGACTAGCTGTGTGGCTGGATTGAAGAGTTTTTAGCAAACAGAACACAGCATGTTGTTCTCAATGGAGAGACGTCTACAGACGTTAAAGTAACCTCTGGCGTGCCACAGGGCAGTGTTATGGGACCATTGCTTTTCACAATATATATAAATGACCTAGTAGATAGTGTCGGAAGTTCCATGTGGCTTTTCACGGATGATGCTGTAGTATACAGAGAAGTTGCAGCATTAGAAAATTGTAGCGAAATGCAGGAAGATCTGCAGCGGATAGGCACTTGGTGCAGGGAGTGGCAGCTGACCCTTAACATAGACAAATGTAATGTATTGCGAATACATAGAAAGAAGGATCCTTTATTGTACGATTATATGATAGCGGAACAAACACTGGTAGCAGTTACTTCTGTAAAATATCTGGGAGTATTCGTGCGGAACGATTTGAAGTGGAATGATCATATAAAATCAATTGTTGGTAAGGCGGCTACCAGGTTGACATTCATTGGGAGAGTCCTTAGAAAATGTAGTCCATCAACGAAGGAGGTGGCTTACAAACGACTCGTTCGACCTATACTTTAGTATTGCTCATCAGTGTGGGATCCGTACCAGATCGGGTTGACGGAGGAGATAGAGAAGATCCAAAGAAGAGCGGCGCGTTTCGTCACAGGGTTATTTGGTAACCGTGATAGCGTTTCGGAGATGTTTAGCAAACTCAAGTGGCCGACTCTGCTGGAGAGGCGCTCTGCATCGCGGTGTAGCTTGCTCGCCAGGTTTCGAGAGGGTGCGTATCTGGATGAGGTATCGAATATATTGCTTCCCCCTACTTGTACCTCCCGAGGAGATCACGAATGTAAAATTAGAGAGATTAGAGCGCGCACGGAGGCTTTCAGACAGTCGTTCTTCCCGTGAACCATACGCGACTGGAACAGGAAAGGGAGGTAGTGACAGTGGCACATAAAGTGCCCTCCGCCATACACCGTTGGGTGGCTTGCGGAGTATAAATGTAGATGAATGTAGGTGTAGATGTTCCAACTTTGCAGGAGTCACAGCCGCAGTGCTGGTCGGCACGTGGAAGATAGGACCGGTCTGCGCGATCTTGTTACTATGGCGGCACACCCCTCTCCGAACGAGTCTCAGTGCCTTTGTTCACCGCCAGATCTCCGTAGTCATTCAGCGAGTGCCTATGAATATCTGCGACGCTCTGGTTTGCCGCCAAATGGAATGACAGCTCTCTGCCTGGAACGCACCTCCTTTGCAGACACCATTTTGAGGGTTTCATACAGTGCCGCCACCTACTGGAGCTTCGTGAATCTATAGGGGATGAAGCAGGAGTATTCCGTTATGTTCCCCAACAAATTTCTCATTTTTACAGCCAAAATTTGTCGAGAAAAATGTGTTGCATTACTTACTGAACACCAGTTGTTGGATATTGCTAAAAGATTTAGTCACAACATAGGTTTTGCTTCCTGAATCTGTAGACTGAGACCCTGCTACAACTGAAACTGAAAAGAATTGTGTGATGGTAGTGCCTATATAGCTCTGGCAAGAGGAAGGAAATTGTCCAGGTTCGAGTAAAGATCGGCTAGCGATTTCATTCAGCCATGAAGTTTGCTAGTTTATTAGACAAGGGTCCTAAAATAAAAAAGCACAAAGCATTGAACTAAAATTGCTGTAGTAACCCACTGAAATCAAATAAACTGTAATAAATAACAGTAAGTGAACAATTTTAATAACACACTTTCGGTAGTGGTATTAGGAAATTCAATGCTTGTACCAAAAAGTAGCTTGAAACCAGGAGTTTAAAAGAAAGATGATAAAATGATGAATTTTAAATACGGAGTGTGCTCCTAAGTCAAGTAAATCACGAAAGGAAGTGCAGAGTTACTTCTATTGCTTCTTCGAGTTTCAATTTATAAGTGAAATTTTTGTAATTGGTCCCAGCCCATTGTTGTCAGGAATCATTATCATAAGTCTGGAAACACAGGAAAAGAGATACCAAGAAGAGAAAAGGCTGGAAACTGAAAGAACGTAGGAGGTGGGTGCTCCGTAAACATCCTCGACCTAAAAACAGTGCCGGTGCTGAATCACCTTTTGTCCTTCGGCTGCTTTGTCCCGGGGGCGCAGCCCCATTCCAGATGCGGCGGCAACCTCAACTCGGTTTAGGATGGCTGTAAAATTTTACTGCCCTCCGTGGATTTTGCTGATCGGCTGGACAAAGCCTACCACCGGACGCAGTCGGGGTAAGCTTCTATTTCAGTTTTATTTGCTCACAAGCCCCACAGCGTTTTGCCAACAGCAGGTATTCCTCCCACAATATAATGGCAAGCCACAGATATTGGTTGCTCTAAGTGTCCACCTTTCCTCACTCTTCACTGATACATTGCAGTAGATGAAGTAATTTCACTTTCACTTGCTTACCTTCATATTCCCTAGCGTTAAACATCGAGAACATATATGGCCATGGAGTATTGATTAATTGAAAATCGCGAGGGAGAATGAAATATTATGTGAGAATGCACATTTTCTCTGTATATCTCACAATATTATTCTTCCTCTTACGCGTTTATTGAGTTATGCCTGTTAGCCTACTTCGAGAGATTATGCTATTTATTATAATCTGTCATCCTATATCCTGCTCACTCTTCTCTACATTTCCTTCTGGAATCTTTTATTTTTCCATTTAGTGACATTAATCCCAGTCCTCAAAGTATTTTCGTCTTCTGTATCTTTCTAAATGTCAGAGACATCTCATTTCTGCGTTCTGGGTTTCTCCTTTTTTGTTTTTACCTAACTTTCTTTTTGATACAATACAACTACATGTAACAATGTTTAGTAAGATTTCGTATGTTTTTCATTACTTTAATTTTCGAGCTTCGTCTAATGGTACGATTCATTAGCTTAACTTTTAATTTTTTCTTCAAGTGATACATCAAATATTTGAAATTTTTAGTTCCTCCACTATTTTCCAATTTGTTTGCCATTTTGTTTTCCCCATAAATTACGATCACTTTTCGTTTATTATTACATATCTGCAAGTCGTATCAGCGCGAATTCTTTTTAACCGGTAAGCTACTCTTTGCAGATTGTTCTCGCTGTTGATGAGAATTTCCTGATGATCCATCTGCGACATTGTGAATGCACAGTCTGGATTTTTAAAATTAAATGAGTAAAATGGTGGATCATTAACCTGTTCCAGAAAGATTTGCATGGATATTAAAAAGCATTGCTAATAAGCTACATGCTTTCCTTAAACGCAGGTTTATTATTTGTCTATTTTGATATACCTGCAACAGACGTCTGTGACAGTTCATACGCACTTTCTATGACATCGGATGAATATTTAAGGAAACCCCTGGTCACAAGCACATAGAAACACTTACCTCTTTTAACTGGACCAAAAGCCCCATTGGGATCAATGAAGATTATATGTCTTCCCTCACTGTAGTCCGTGTGTTTCACAAGATTTCCTTCAAGCTCCTTCTTCTCCTGCGTCCTGGTTGCTCTTATTTTAAGATGCCCTCAGCAATTTTGCTATTTCTTCTGACAATGAATTTGTGATGCCCATTTTAGTCTATAGTGACTTGATAATTTTCGCCATTTGAACGTTCTTCTTTCTTGATCGTAGGAGGTACCACTGTGTGTTTACCCTCCAGTGGAATGTATTTGTTTCTGCAGTACATATTTATAAAATGTTGTAAATTATTTGATCATTTTATCTGACAGGTATTTCAATAGTTCATCATCAATATAGTCCCTTTTTAAAATGTGTTTTCAAATTTGGACTACTTCTTCCTGCTCTGTTTTATGCAATAAAATATTCTGTTCTCTGTGTGCTCTTACTTCTTCCACTGTCGTTGCTCTCATATCTTAATAGTATGAGACCCACTGTTCTGCTGGTATCAACTGGACTGTTGCTTTGTCTCTTAGCAAGCTGGTAAAATGTTTCAATACCTTCTAAGCTGAATGCGTTCTGGTGCAACGTATATTTCTGTATTATTGAACCACCCCATATCCTTTAAGAAACGCACCAGCCGTTCGATATTTTATCTCAGTGTCGCCGCCACATTCAGAATCATTGAACTTTCACTTTCTTCAGCCTGGACTCCCTTGTTTAATATCACTTCCGACACGCTGTGCACATTATCTCCAGTCCTTTTGCACACCGTCCCTACATCTGCAGCCCTATTCCTCAGTCCCTTGTAACTCTCATTCTAAGTATTCCCTATTTCTGCAGACACCATTCACATTAATTCCACACCCAAATCAGATTCTCCAGCTCATGCTCCCATACCACCCACCTGTTCTCACAGACCTGGTCATAATACCTGATAACCATTGTGACTCAGCCAAGCACAGGCATCTTTCAGCATATTATCTACGCCATAAAGCAAAGCCATTTGTAGCACGTGAAATGGTAATATTGCAGGTTTTCATATCATAATTTTTACAATGAGCATTTAAAAGCTACCTCTGGACTCGGATGAACGAAACGATGTTTGGATGTGTGACGACTCTCTGAGGCTTTGTTTGCAGCGAGAGTCCATAACAATGCGATGCCAGTGTATACGAGAGTCCACTTATACATATTACAAAAATACACAATGCTTGACACCTTTAAAAGATGAAAAAATTTCTCAAAATAAATTAGATTATTCTCAATACATTATATGCAGTGTGTATCCAATTTTTTAAAATCCTTGTAGGATAAAATTTATCTCTACCTTAGCACGTAACACATTCTGTGCATATTTTGGTAGACTGAATAGCCTGTCGACATACTTTCTATGTTGCCAATGGATCTTACGTCCTTACACCGATAATAATTATTCATTATTCCATCTTCGTGTGCCCCGTGCCTCTATCTGACCGCTTTCGACAACTGGCCTCAAGGCGGAACGAGGAGACTGTGATATTCATGAGGCGTTCCTTAACTGTCTTCATGACTTTCTTTGCTCTGAGTATGACTATTCCACAACTACACTATTTGGTCGCTACTAGTCTGAACGCAGAGGCACCACTACCAAGCGCCATTGTTCAGCGAAGCTAATCTAGCTGTCATTGTACTACCTGACATAATCTCCGGTTAACGGTCTGACAACGTATATTAGAAATCAAAGCATAATCTGTTGCTGACTCGCAAACTTTGCACAAATAATAGCAGGGACAGTGACTTCGTATAAGTCAGCTGTGCAGTCAAAAATTTTGTGAATCGTAATGTAACAGTCTTCTCTCAACATAGAGTATTTTATTGACTACTTCTCAAGAACAAATTTAATTTTGGGAATGCATGAACAGCTGCGAATACGAACAACCGTCAGCCCTATAGGGGACTGACTACAAAGTACAATTGTGCCGCATCGGGACTCGAAGCGGGATATCCCCCGTTACGCGAGCGTTCTCCTTAACCACTTTGGCTATCCGTGCTCGACTCACTGTCAGACTCAATCTTCCATATCTCGTTGTTTCTACATCATAACGTATAATCGTACACACTGTACGTAATTACCGTATAGAGGAGATATTTTAAAATGAAAGTCGCTACCAGATACTGGTGGATAAATAAAATTCTGCAGCACCTGTGTTGTTAAGAAAAACGATGGAATGCTCGTTCGGACATAGATGCAAGGAAGATGGGGGTTTAACGTCCAAGGCCGACAAGGTGATTATAGTCAAGGATTGGGGAAGGTAAAGGAAATAAATTGGCTGTGGCCTTTCGAAAGTAACCGTCCTGACGTTTGACTTACGCGATTTAGATGAACCACGGAAATTCAAATTCTGGGTGACTGTACGAGGATTTGAACCGCTGTTCTTCCGAATTAGACTCGAGTGTGCTAACAGCTGTGTCACTGCAATGGGTAGGAATGACACTTCAGTGAAATGGCTCTGAGCACTATGGGACTCAACTGCTGAGGTCATTAGTCCCCTAGAACTTAGAACTACTTAAACCTAACGAACCTAAGGACATCACAAACATCCACGCCCGAGGCAGGATTCGAACCTGCGACCGTAGCGGTCTTGCGGTTCCAGACTGCAGAGCCTTTAACCGCACAGCCACTTCGGCCAGCCACACTTCAGTGAAAAAAATAACGGAAGAGTCCTATACGGAACACAAGTGCGAGGGCACAGCTAGGCTTTTAAGGTACTGTTGTGGATGTCAGTATGATCAGCATTCGTTATACTGACTCAAGTACATTTAATGAAAAAAGTGCTACACGATGCATAACTGACAGGACAAGCGTAGCCCTAGCAGATATGAGACATGGGTGTTCTATCTCACAAAAGATAACAAACGTCATCATTTAACTATGAAATCATACAGTGGTCCACATAAATCGCCGTTTATTATAAAGTTCCCTTTGTACATACATTAATAACATACAGGGTGATTCAAAAAGAATACCACAACTTTAGGAATTTAAAACTCTGCAACGACAAAAGGCAGAGCTAAGCACTATCTGTCGGCGAATTAAGGGAGCTATAAAGTTTCATTTAGTTGTACATTTGTTCGCTTGAGGCGCTGTTGACTAGGCGTCAGCGTCAGTTGATGCTAAGATGGCGACCGCTCAACAGAAAGCTTTTTGTGTTATTGAGTACGTCAGAAGTGAATCGACGACAGTTGTTCAGCGTGCATTTCGAACGAAGTATGGTGTTAAACCTCCTGATAGGTGGTGTATTAAACGTTGGTATAAACAGTTTACGGCAACTACCCGAGGCGATGAATCGGCCGCCAGGCAGCCCGTGACAGAGCACTTCATCACTGGCCTCCAAGAAGCCCTGATCTTACCCCCTGCGATTTTTTCTTATGGGGGTATGTTAAGGATATGGTGTTTCAGCCACCTCTCCCAGCCACCATTGATGATTTGAAACGAAAAATAACAGCAGCTATCCAAACTGTTACGCCTGGTATGCTACAGAGAGTGTGGAACGAGTTGGAGTATCGGGTTGATATTGCTCGAGTGTCTGGAGGGGGCCATATTGAACATCTCTGAACTTGTTTTTGAGTGAAAAAAAACCTTTTTAAATACTCTTTGTAATGATGTATAACAGAAGGTTATATTATGTTTCTTTCATTAAATACACATTTTTAAACTTGTGGTATTCTCTTTGAATCACCCTGTATTATTACATTATCTGTTTGATCTCATGAAATGCAGAGAAGAAGAAAATTATCAATTATTTACGTGAGACAGTACTAAACAAACATCTGTATGCACCGCCAAAAACTGGATAATTTGAGTTAATGGTAAAAAACCATAATATAGAATAAATTAACATAAGTTAATTCTCAGTGGTCACACGGTGACTGTCTGAATCCGCCACAAGAAATATAAACTACACAAGCAACTAAAATTGCTAATTGAGTCATAAGTGAGCCCTTGATGACTTGAGAAAAGTACTATATTTGCGAATTGTATCTAATCGCAACACAGCACCTAAAAATGCTCGGTAATTCTCATACCCTACTCGCTCAAGCTGCGGTTTCTCACCAAATCTAGCACTCAAGGTATGTGGAGTGTAGCAGTCACCCCTGATAGACCGCAGACTGCGATACATCAGCTCTCTACGGGAATTTCAGATGAACTTGTACAACTTTCATGTCGATGTGCTCTTTGACCATTTATTATTGTATATATACTTGTAAAATTATATGAACTCGATGTATGAATTAATTTGTTTAGTTTGCTGTATAATCAATTATGTATATTATGTAAATATCGCTGAGTAATCGCTGATGGAATGTTAGGGAAACGTTAGGTTTTTGTCAACGAATAGGTATGGTTGGAGTAGCGGCGCCTCTGGAGGCGGGAGGATGTTATGTCAGAGCGCGCGCTACACAGAGAGAGAGAGAGAACTCTGGTGTGAGACTTGGTGAAGTGCGGACGCATGGATGGCGTGCACTGTACTGGAGGAGTGATTGTTTAGCCGTACGTGGCAAGTGATGAGCGTGGGCGGTAGAAATATTGGCTGCAGCAACATCAAGAACCCGCCACGCAAATATCATTGCCAATAACTTCTGTGGTTCGCTGATTATCATGGAAAGGAGCCAGCAGAAGTATCGTCGTCAGCAAGTTCGTCACGGCGAGAATGGACTGAAGTAAGATTGCTGCATCACAACTTATTGTCAACTAGTTTTGTAACGGCATTACTCAGCTTTGTGGTGTTCTGCGAATGTATAATTACCATAGTTTAATCAAAACGGTTTACACGTGATTCTCCTAAAATCATTCACCAAGTGGATTCTTGTCCTGTCCTGTTGTTACAATAATCCGAGTACCGTCTATAAAAATTAAAACTTGCAGTGCCAGTTAATTTTGCTTATGAATTAAATGATTCAGTTAGATTAAAGATTTCAACTTAAAGCATTCAGTAATTTCAGTCTCACTAACTTTAAATTTGAACTCAAATCTGAGGCGATCTAATTGTTGCAAATAGTAAATCAACTAATCAAATTAAAATGATTCCTGCCACTATGAACAAAAGCACTAACTAGATTTAATGAGAGAGTGCAAATATCAGTGTTTATTGTAATTTGTTGTTAGTAAAGTTGTGGTTCACATTCTGACTTGCAGTCCTGCTAAAGTATAATAATTACTTTTTGATACAGTAATTATCAATTTCTACTTTCCTGTTCAGAAGTCTATAGAGTTTCTTTTAATTATTGTTTTGCCATTTTCCAAAATTCGAATGAAAATAGTAGACATTATTGTGAGGTAGCGCTATTGTCACTTATAGCAGTGAGTAACCATTAATCTAAGTGTTATCTTGTACGTTGTCAAAATTTCAGCTCTATTAGTTAATAATATTTCGAGTGCATACTATTTTCTTTCTCGCTTTGTTACGTAAATGTTTCAATTGTTTTTGCTAACGTGCGTGCAGCCGTCTGGTGCCACGCGTGTTAGAGTAATTTTTGACATTGACTGTTCGGCTCATTAATTCACCTACCGAACAGAAATTTTACCCAATTGGGCTGGCGACCGTATTTCTTTTAGCTATAATTATTACAGTAACTCTTGTTATTCTGTTCCGATCCACGTGGTACCCCTTCTCGTTAACGCAGTACGTGAATGATAGATCAAACCTTTCGAACAACCATACTCAATTTTACAGTAACTAATTAGGCGGAATAAGTTGTCCTAGAAGGCATCTTGTTGTAAGCTCCCCCTCTTTTATCGACTTTATAAACGATAGCCTTTTCAAAATTTTATTACAATTGTTTAGGCACATGCTTACACGGTCATATATTTCTGACATTGTCGATAGAAGGGAAGGGGGACGTTACAAACTCTCTACACGAAGTGTTCTCTTCACAATCACTTGAGGAAGTCTTCTACGAGGTGTGGCTAGAAAAGAACCGGACTAGTACTGGTGAAACAATAAAACGAATGCAATAAGGCTGAAAGTCGCGTGGCCTGTCACGTGACTCTCGCTCCGCCTACAGCTCGAGTTTCATCTGCCTCCTGCACTCAGTCTGCCCGTGGCGTCTGTTTTAAGTAGTTGACGTTTTGTCTGTGCGTCGGAAAATGTTGAGTGTACAGAAAGAACAGCGTGTTAACATCAAATTTTGTTTCAAACTAGGAAAATCTGCAAGTGAAACGTTTGTAATGTTACAACAAGTCTTCGGCGATGATTGTTTATCGCGAACACAAGTGTTTGAGTGGTTTAAACGATTTAAAGATGGCCGCGAAGACACCAGTGATGACACTCGCACTGGCAGACCATTGTCAGCAAAAACTGATGCAAACATTGAAAAAATCGGTAAACTTGTTCGACAAGATCGCCGTTTAACACTCAGAGCAGTGTCTGAGTTAACAGGAGTTGACAAGGAAAGTGTTAGGCAGATTCTTCATGAAAGTTTCAACATGAACAAAGTGTGTTCAAAAATGGTTCCAAAGTGTCTTACAATTGAACAGAAGGAACGCCGAAGAATGATTTGTTCTGACATCCTGGAAAACATTGAAAGTGATCCCACCTTCTTACAAAATGTTATTACTTGCGATGAATCGTGGTTTTTTACTTACGATTCCGAAACTAAACGCCAATCGATGCATTGGAAAACTCCTGGTTCTCCACGACAAAAAAAAGCACGAATGTCAGAATCGAAATTCAAGGCAATGATGATTGTTTTTTTTTTTTTTTGACATCAAAGGGATTGTGCACATTGATTGGGTACCAGAGGGACAAACAGTGAATCAGCATTACTACATTAGCGTCCTGGCTACCCTACGTGAGCGAGTACGGAGAAAACGGAACGATTTGTGGAGAAAAAAGTCATGGATCCTTCACCAAGACAATGCCCTAGCTCACAGTGCGTTGTCAGTGAAGACGTTTTTGGCAAAACACAACATTACCATCTTAGATCATCCACCCTACTCACCTGATTTGGCCCACTGTGACTTTTTTCTTTTCCCTAAAGTCAAGTCAGATTTGAAAGGAACTAGATTTGAGACTGTTGAAGCAGTAAAAGAAAAAGCGACGGAAGTAATGTATGGACTTACCGAAAATGATCTGCGGCATTGCTATGAACAGTGGAAAATTCGTATGGAGCGGTGTAGAGACCGAGGAGGAGAGTACATTGAAGGAGATAACATGAAATTGTAAATAAATGTTTTTTCCAGCATCAGTCCGGTTTTTTTCTAGCCGCACCTCGTACAGTGTGTCCTGAACGGAAGTGCTCTGTCCTCCAGCATCGATATCTTTCTCCTCTCTACAAGTCTGCACAGTTCTCACAGTTTTCACAATAGAGAATGCTGGCCAATGATAATTTTGTTAAGAAGACAACTATTCACTAACGTACCGAAAGACTTAGAAAATTACTCAATTTTTCGCGACCCATGCAAAGAGTTCTTAAACAGTTTTGAGTTACTCTCGAACTGCTCAGCTAAGTTTGTAACTTCGTCCAGTATGCTCGTCTCCACGTCCGCATTTCTCGGAAAGTGGTGTCCTGACTTATACTACTCTGCCAATTTTTAGATTAGCCAATGAGGAGACTCTTATAACTTTTTAGGCCACAGATTCTTCACCTCGCAAAAAAATGGCAAAATGGCACTGAGAAGTGGGCTCTTGGCATTACAAAGAGAAAAGCAACTCTCTCCACAATGCAAGTCTGTCGTTTCTCACGGAATGCCAAGACCATTATCTTTAATTGACTTCTTCTCACCAAGCGTTCATGAAAGATGAGTCTTCGGCACAAGACGAGGTTCGTTTTAAATGTGTTTCGGCCAGACGGCATTGCTTGTAAAAGGCGAATCTCTTTGCTTGCGCAGGTGTTTCTCCGCCACGTTATACGTGCGTCTAGCTCTGGACTACATACAGCGCAGACATATTAAATGGGAAACTGACCTCTAACTGACCTGACGAGACTCCTAGGAGTGTTGGTTCGAACCCCAAGCTACTGGCTGTGGCCACTGTGCCCAGACTGGCTCATCACGTACCCAACTGAACTACAGAGAACATTACTTACAAAACAGCCATTGGGAAAGATAATGAATTAATACAGAAGTAGATATCTTACTTTTGGCTTTTACTGACACAACTAATTACGAGTGTTAACTATTTAACTAACAGCTGAAAATTGGTTTCGGTTAGTAACGACTTACCATTTGTGTTGAGGAGGGAGGCGTACTAGGATATTCCGTGCAGTTATGCAAAGCCACTCTCCAACGGTGGCGTAGTGGTTAGCGCATCCGCCTAGTGAACTGGTGACTCGTCTTTTAATCCTGGCCTTGGTACAACCTTTCTCTCGTCGTTTCAGTCTGCATATACATGTCATAGATGTTTGAGAGATGAAATGAAATGTCGTGTGGCTAGGGCCTCCCGTCGGGTAGACCGTCGCCTGGTGCAGGTCTTTCGATTTGACGCCACTTCGGCGACCTGCGCGTCGATGGGGATGAAATGATGATGATTAGGACAACACAACACCCTGTCCCAGAGCGGAGAAAATCTCCGACCCAGCCGGGAATCGAACCCGGGCCCTTAGGATTGACATTCCGTCATGCTGACCACGCAGCTACCGGGGCCGGACGTTTGAGAGATGGGAAGTCTTTAAATCAGTGACAAAGAACACACAGCCTGCCAATAGACTGACGGTCATCAAAAGACCACACAGGTTGTCAGAAGCAGATAAAACATCGGATACAAAAGTCTCCAGTAAAGAAATCTCTGTTCGATGAAATGGTTTTTTGTTGGAAAACATTGATAAGGGGCACAGACAAAAATTCTTGAAATGAAAATGGTGCAACCAGGAAATATATGGAACAAATCGAGGGCATTTGGAGTGTGTTCTACAGAAACTATTGAAATTTTATTCAGATGATGTAACAACAAGGGGAGAAAGCACAGTAAAGAATAACAGAAAAAGTAGTCTATGGAAAATTCTAAGCAGACGAAGAACACTTTAATGAAACCGAAGCTGCGACGTGCATAAGTAAGTGTATATTGCTCTGGCAGCAACAGTGTAGGACAAAAACTCACACATGAAACATGCTAAATAATTTAGTGAGGTTGTTAGGTGCAGCAGATACGTGAATAATAGATAAGAGGTCTTAGCCGATCTCCTCACAAAGAATATGAAGATAAAGCTGACGTGTTCGGAACTTGCGGGAAGTTACAAGTTGACAGTATCCACCGAACTGACGTGAAAGATGCAATGGAGCGACAGTGTATTTGTGCCGCGAGTGTGGGAGATGGTATTCCCTTAAGCAACTGCAGATGATTCATTGGCAGCGCTGACTCATTCCATCTTCTCTTTCTTCTTTTTGTCTTCAGGTATTGGGCAGAGTTGCCTGTGACGGTGGGGTATTTTCACCGGAGTCTTCCCCCATCTCTTCTTCTGCGGCAGTTACAATTTCCAAAGGTTAAAGGAAGTCTTCCACTCTTCATTCTTTCTAGGTGTTCGTGCCAATTTCTGCTATAACATAGATTTTTATTGTTTGACTAAATATTTTTAGTTCTCCTCTAATGGCTTTCTTACTCTGTCTTCTATTGCGTAACATTTAACTCGCCTCTGCAAGTCATTTCTAGGGCCTAAATAAAGCTTTTTGCTATTTGGTAATCATCCAGGTCTCGCATCCATAGTGCATTTTGGCGACAACCACAGTTCGTATATCAACTTCCTTCTTAGTTTTGTTTTTGAGACATCTGTTTATTGCTCCCAGTACCTGGCCGTATTTATTAAGCGTAATGCCTATAACATTGCTGTAGCCTTATGTCACTACATATTTTGGGCAACTATTGTCTTTACTTGTTCTAAAATCTTCTGATCTACTGCTCTTTTGGCCCTAAGGAGCTTTGACGGCTATCGTCTTACTACGTATAGTGCAGGGTAATTAACGCAGGGCGCGTTAAACGGAAAACTGACCTCTAACTGCCCTGAGTAATCAGAGACATCCATGTCAAATTTCGCACTTACATGTTTCAGCAAGTAAACTCCTTTTTGAAGGTCCTGTTCTGTATCTGACAGGATCACTGCATCGCCAGCATATAGTAAGTTATCCCATCTATGTATTCATATATTTGAAATTCTGTTTTCCATTTATGCATAATTTAATGTATGTGGATGGTTGAACAATGTTGTCTCGCTCCTCCTTTAACTATTGTCTCATTAATAACTTCTCCGTTGAGAAATGGAATAATAGTCGTGTTGTGATATTATTTACGAGATGTTTCACATATACGCGATTCGACATTGTCTTCCAAAGTATCTGTTTATTGTCACTGTAAAAGCTTTTTCACAATCAATAAAATGTACGTTTATTTATCGCATTCTCTGCGTTCTTTTATTATCTGCTCTAAAATAGAAAAATGTATCTGACTTGGAGTGTCCTTTCCTAAAACCCACTTGTTCCTCGTGCAGTACTACTTCTGCTATGTTTTTAAGACTTGGGTTTAATATTTACTGTATGCTGAATGCAGTAAACGTATTGCTGTATTCGGAAGGACGACGGTTCAATCCCGCGTCCGGCCATCCTGATTTAGGTTTTCCGTGATTTCCCAAAATCACTCCAGGCAAATGCCGGGATGGTTCCTCTGACAGGGCATGGCCGACTTCCTTCCCCATCCTTCCCTAATCCGATGAGACCGATGACCACGCTGTCTGGTCTACCCCAAACCAACCAACCAACGTATTGCTGTGTTGTTACTGATTCCAACATTGGTTTATGAGATTATCAATGCAGTTGTAGCGTCATTCGTCATATTTTAACAATTGAGCATTAACACTATATCTTCCCGTCGTTTTTCTGTTCATAAGTGATGTAAAGTCAGACGTTATTTCGTCACATTGTATTTCGTCTAATTCCTTCTCATCTCTTGGTTCAATTCCGCGTCACAAGGCCAAATTGTTCTTTCAAATAAAACTCGTTTAACTAGTAAATGTCTCTAGTTGTCAACTATACAAAAATCTTTATGACCTTAAGAGTCGTGTTTTACCTGGATTTCGCATTCCCGTATCATTGCTGTACTGACAGCAGCTTTGAAATAATAACGCCCTTTACTTCCTAGAGAGCCCACAGTCGGCATTAATAAGTAAAGAAAAAAAATCACACACAAATTTCTTGTCAGTAGGAAACTTTTCATTTTTGATTAATAACTATTTTGCAGTATGGCTATGTTTTCTCAGTCATCATAAAACTTTTTACGATAAACTCATTTAGTAATTTTTTCTTCATTTATGGAAAACAGTTTCGTAAACTTATTTTAAAGGAAGCAGAACACTATTCTCTCTACTTCAGTCCTAGATACGAAACGCAGAAGTGTGAACGTCGGCCGAATGCTACCATTTTCTCACGTACTATTCTTTTGACGGCCATCACCCTGTTACTTTATTGGCCATAAATTTTTGTGACAGCTATTACGTTGACGAGAAATGTGCGCTGGAGTGTAACAGATAACGAAAAGGGCGTTTACTTCCTGATTCTCCAAACGTATTGACATTCGTGAGAAAAGCAATAAATGTTAGATTCACATTTATGAGAGAAAGGTACACTCCAATAAAATTTTGCCGCTGCAAGAGGAAAATGGCTCGAGTAGGTGCTTCCAGAAGCATTACACCTTATTTCACAGTTCCACGATAGTTCCAAACTTCACAAACGTGTGGCATTGGAGTGCCTGTGAAGTCACTTAGGTAGTAGAAATGGAATGGTTCAGAGATAGGTTGCTATGTTCGTACTAAGTCGGCAAAACAAGTATGAAAAGATGAAGAATATATTCAGAGAACATAGAAGTAATTTATTAGGGAAAAAGTACGTGTTCTCTCATGATAATTTATAGCAGCACTATTCGATGAAGATTAGATAACAGCATACATTTTACAATCAGCTTGCGACCATGAGAGCAAAATCAACGAGAACTGAAGCATACAGTCATATATGTTTCCCTTACTTTTTTGTTGAATAGAAGTAGAATAGCAGGAAGAGTTCTGACAAAGATAGTAATCTTCTCACTTCTGACATCAGTCTACAGTATTCAACTTCCTATATTCATGGCCAGTCCCCGTGCCCTCACCCGGGAGAACCACCAGGGCTTTGATGATGATCACCCAGGGGAACTCCCAACTCACCTGAGGCAATTATGTGATTTGTATTCAAGGTCATGGCGAAACTCGATAGTGGTCACGTGATATAAAATTAGTGAAAAACCCTCCCATCCCCCTATATCTCTCAGCCGACGAGACCGCAACAAAATGCCGAGAAACGTAACTGAGCAAAACCATTGGAGCGACCAATACTGTCCCCTCTTATCCTTTGCAACTGCAACACTTGAATGGGAGGGATTCAGTCTGGAGCTGGACAGCATGGCAGATGTTACTACATGTCACTGAAGCCCTATTTGTTAATAATAATTTAATATTACATACTTCGAGGCACCGCAGCTACTCCACTCTGGCAGATACGTCAGTACACTCGTTTTTTCCCAGTTTTATGTATTTATCCAAACTGTCCACATTTTTCCATACTTCTCGTAATTTTAAGAATTTTTTTGGTCTGTTTGTGAGTTTTCCAAAATATCTGAATTTTTCCAAATTTTTTGTGTTTTATCCAGTTGCAGAAAACCCAGCCCACTGTTCCAAACGTCACATAAATGTTATGGTGCTCTTAGCCAATCACAATGCAGCATCAGATAGATTTTTTCTGTCGAGTCATCAGTCTTCTGACTGGTTTGATGCGGCACATCACGAGTACCTCTCCTATGGCAACTCCTTCATCTCAGAGTAGCATTTGCAACCTACATCCTCAAATATTAGCTGGCTGTATGTTGTACTCCAATCTCTGGCTTCCTCTACAATTTTTACGCTCTACAGCTCCCTCTGGTACCTTGGAGGTCATTCCCTGATGTCTTAACAAATATCGTGCCTTCTTGTCCGTTCTTCTTGTCAGTGCTTTCCATATATTGATTTCCTCGCCGATTCTTCATTCCTTACCCTATAAGTCCATCTGATTTTCAACGTTTTCGTGTAGCAGCACATGTCAGATGTTTCAATTCTCTCTTTTTCTGGTTTTGAACTGTCCAGTTTTCACTACCACACGAAGCCGTGCCCCAAACGTATTTCCTCAGAAATTTCTTTCTCGAATTAAGGCCTATGTTTGATGCTAATAGACTTCGCCAGGAATCCCCTTTTTGCCAGTGCTCCTCTGCGTTTTGTGTCTTTTTTGCTCCATCCGACGTTTTTTTTTTTTTTTTTTTTTTTTTTTTTTTTTTTTTTTTTTTCTACCTAGGTAGCAGAATAGCAGAATTCCTTGACTTCAGTTACTTTGTGATCATCAATCCTGATGTTACGTTTCTCATTCTTTCGATTTCTATTACTTCTGTTACTTCGTCTTTCTGTGATTTGCCTGCTATCCACAAACTGTGCTCATTAGGCTGTTCATTCCATTCAACAGATCCTGTATTTATTCTTCGCTTTCACTGAGGACAGCAATGTCATCAGTGAATCTTATCACTTATATCCTTTCACACTGAATTTTAATTCCACTCTTGAACCTTTCCTTTCATTCCGTCATCGTATCTTCGACATATAGATTGAACAGTAGGGGCGACAGACTACATCCCTTTCTTACACCCTTTTCTTAATCGGAGCACTTCGTGTTTGGTCCTCCATTCTTACTGTTCCCTCTTGTCTCTTGTACATATTGCATATTACCGGTCTTTCTTTATAACTTAGCCATTTTTTCTCAGAAAATCGAAAAACTTGCTCCATTTTACAGTATGAACGATTTTTCCAGATCGACAAATCCTATGAACGTGTCTTGATTTTTCTTTAGTCTTGCTTCTGTTACCAACTGCATCGCCATAAATGCGTTTCTGGTGCCTTTAACTTTCCTAAAGCGAAACTTATCGTCGTCTAACACATCCTCAATTTTCTTTTCTATTCTTCTGCATATTATTATTTTGTTGCATGAGGTGTTAA
Source organism: Schistocerca serialis cubense (assembly GCF_023864345.2). Taxonomy (NCBI): domain Eukaryota; kingdom Metazoa; phylum Arthropoda; class Insecta; order Orthoptera; family Acrididae; genus Schistocerca; species Schistocerca serialis. The sequence goes on along the minus strand of NC_064645.1, from coordinate 585,837,834 downwards.
GATGCTGCTGCGATGATTCTCGCACTTGTTGGCTCATGAAATCTTGGGAATCGTGTGGTTGATGTTCCTCCGAAGGTCACATAATATAACAGCAGTCTCGTGCATTCTACACACTAACCTAAATATTCGTTTTATTGGCACTTTGCCCAATGATTTTAGAAGTTCAGAAGCCAATATTATCTATCCCGCTTGCCTTAATTGACCTGTAGTCGTATAAAGATCTTTTAAATTTTGGTTCTAATACTGGATCCCTTATCTCTTCTATATCTACTTCCGTTTCTTTCTCTATCACGTCATCAGAGAAGCACTCCCCCTCATAGAGGCCTTCAATGTATCCTTTCCGCATATCCCCTCTCTCCTCTGCGTTCCCATTGCACTCTTAGTGTTATCGCCCTTGCTTTCAGTTTGAGCAAAGACTGTTTTGACTCTCATGTACGCTGCGTCAGTCCTTCCGGCAATCATTTCGTTTTTGATTTCTTCACATTTTTTATGCAGCCATCTCGCCTTAGCTTCCCTGCACCTCCTATTTATTTCATTCCTAAATGACTTGTATTTCTGTGTTCCTGAACGTCCTTGAACATTTTTGTACTTCCTTCTTTCAGTGATCAATTGAAATATTTCATCTGTTATCTGTGGTTTCTTCGTAGTTACGTTTTTTGTACCAATGTTTCTCTTTCCAACGCCTATGATTGTCCTTTTTAGAGGTGCCCGTTCCTCTTCAATTGACCTGCCTACTGAGTTATTCCTTATTACAGTATCTATAGCCATCGAGCTTATCTCTTCATTCCTTAGTGTTTCCGTACCCCAGTTCTTTGCGAACTGATTCTTCCTAAGTAGTCGCTTAAACTTCAGCCTACTCTTCATAACTACTAAATTGTGATCTGAGTCTATATCTACTTTTGGGTACGCCTTACTGGCCGGTATCCGATTTCGGAATCTCTGCCTGACCATAATGTAATCTAATGGAAATCCTCCTGTCTCTCCTGGCCTTGGCGAGGCCTTTGCCAGGTATACCTCCTCCTCCTCTTGTGATTCTGGAATAGAATATTCACTATTAGTAATTGATATTTAACGCAGAGCTCAATTAGTTCTTGACATATCTCTCATCTCTAGGCGAAGTTCATATTCTCCTGTAATCCTTTCACCTATTCCCTCCATTACAACTGCATTTTAATGCCCCATGACTGTTAAATTATCTTCTCCTTTTACGTACTAAATTACCCATTCATTATTTCTCATATACTGTCTCTATCTCTTCACCTTGTGCTTGCGACGTCTCATGTACACCTTAACTATTCTCTCGGGGTTGGTGTGTTGCGATTCTAATGGGAACATGTAACCTCCCCCTCACTTATCGACCTTAATGACAGTGAAAAATTAAACCGCGTGTACCTAATGGAAATTTGGGAAAAGCAATCGTCACCGAAGTTAATCTGTCGGTAAAGAGGGAGGAAAGGGTTACATCTTTATAAAAGGAAAAATGCCAATGAAACTGGTGGAAATTAATTTTGAAAAGGGGTAAAGTTAATAAAGAAAGTAAATGTGCGGCCGTTACGTTAACAAGTAACTAGCGGTAATTAGATATTTGAGATTTGGGGGAAATTACGGTCGCCAGTCCTAAGGACAATTACTATAGTAACTGAAAAAGAAAGGTTATTACACATATAATTAGCACTAGAAGCGTGGCAACTGAAGGTTGACACGTGTAGTGTGAAAACTGAAAGTTTGTCAGAAGTAATAAATCTCGCTACACTCTGACATAATTTAGCAAAAGAATTAATAAAACCGGAAAATCGAAAGTTAATTTAGTGACTGAAGTTAATAGTGAGCTTTCTTTCTGAAGCACATCGAAATTCATTAAAATACGGTTAGTCTTGGACTACCTCAACAATCATTTCAAAAGCAACTTGACTCTACGCAATTTAGAAATAAGAGATTTAACTTTGAACTTGAATTAAATGATTCTGAACAATTAACAATAGTAAAATTTTGTACGTACCAAGCTGAGCTGCAGTCACAGGTAAGCTAAAATATGCTAACAAAACTCGCACTCTTAATTTGTGCTCGTGTAATCTAAATATTGTAGCCAGCTATGAACACTTTAACTGAACTTTGAAATTAAAGCAGTGAAATTGAATTATATTATTTTAATGCTGGCATTTGAATTTCAACGACACTCAGGTTCATTTCGGAAAAGGAAGGGACCCTGCTTGGCAATGCAATTGGGACAATGAGCAACAAAGGTCCATGCTACGTTGTTGTAATTTTGTGATTTGAACAGTTCGAAAAGCTGAGGTCTGCCATACAGTTCTGAAACTTTACGTGCTTTTAGTCTTCCTTGTTGGTTGATTGGAGGTTTGAAGTCACCGGACGAGGAGGTGGCGACAGTCCCTCATTGTCGGCCGTCGCTGTTGCAGAAGCTGGATGCTGGCGCGCCTTCTTCTCGACACGGTCACCAGGCGAAACGGGCTCTTGATGTGTGCCAGCTAATGCTTCCCGTCCTCGACACCGTGCTAGAAACTACCATAGCCAGTCGATCGCAATTACATGCTGCCAAACCCCGAAAGCCCGGCAACTTGCGGGAGCGTCACACAACACACCTGCTCAATCGCACTACTCCAACCAGACTCCTTCTCGCACTGCCCGCGCTCCACGCGGCAGAGTTAACACTACCAAAGATCCTACACACTTTCGTTCTTCACACGACCTATCGATGTATTCGTTCGATAGCATAGTTTTACCTAGGCCAGACCCAGCGTATAAATACAAATATTATTCTCAAAATAAACCAATTATAAATCGACATAAATGCATATATATATATATATATATATATATATATATATATATATATATATATATATATATATATACAAGTAGTAAAACAATTACAATATTTAAAGACACAGAAATGTCATATCTTCAGGTAACAAAACAAGGAAAAAAAAATTATAGTACAATAGATGGAAATACGAGGATATGCATTTCCGGCGTTACAAACAACCCTATCACAGAACTGTTCACAGTCACTCATTCTCTGAGCTATCTTCCTATTCATAACTAATCCTACTCTCCTTACTCGATGTTGTGCTGCTGTTGATATTCCCTATGCTCATCTGAACAGAAATCCTTATCTTCTTTCTATTTCACTTCATTCACCTCCACTACATCCAGACTGAGCCTGTAAATTTCTCCTTTTCAGACCTTCTAGTACCCCTACCACATTCAAACTTCTTATATTCCACGCCCCGATTCGGTGAACATTATTCTTTCGCTGGTTGTTCAATTTTTTCTCATGTTCACCTACCCTTGACAGTCCCCTGCCGGGGGTCCGAATGGCGGACTAGTCCGGAATCTTTTGCCAATAGGAGAGATCATCATGACACTTTTTTCATTACAGACCACGGGGGTCCGAATGGCGCACTAGTCCGGAATCTTTTGCCAATGGGAGAGATCATCATGACACTTTTTCCATTACAGACCACATGCCCTGTTTATAAAAATTACGTGCCTTTAATTCATGGGTTTCCATTGCCTTCTGAATCCTGATGCCTCCTTTAGGGCAGTTACCCACCCAAGGGCAAGAGAGTACTATGGACCTCCGTCCGCTCCTCAGCCCTCTCAGACAAGTTCATTGGCCGAATGAGGGTGACTCCTATTGCCGAAAGTCTTCGGCCGCCATTGATACGCTTGTCATTTAACACCCGTTAAAGTTCATTGTTGATTCCATAGTGAGGGGTTATAGGTTGTGTCTATTTCTTAATACCATTTAATCTTACGTCATACAAAACACCAGCAGGGGCTACAACTAGGCAGATACTGTCATTCTTCCATATTTCCCAAAGTTTCATGTATTTTTCACAATTTTACGCGTTTTACCCAAAAACGTGATATCTGTCTCCATATCACGTCAACATCGTGTCATAGTACGTCACAATGTCACACCTGATGTTGTGTTACAATCTCGCACCACACTGTATTGCGTTGTGTTGACATGGTGATACTGTCAGCCAGTCACAATGCAGCATTGCAAACCACCACTTCATTACTGGTGTGTGTGATGTCATAATGTCAGTGTTAGAAACGAATGCGTTTGCCGAAATGATAATGTGAGCACTTTCCACAAGATTTCGGGATTGCAGCCGGATCTCATCGACTTCTTTCCACGATATTTCGGCTGACAACCTTACAGCCATCTTCAGGCGAGTGTTTGACACTGGAGATTGCTAGTGCAAGTCGCTCTATTTATACGTAAAAGTGCCGCAGGCGCGCATGCGCAAGTTACCGTAGCATGCGCGCCACCTGTCGATTCCAAGGCCCTCTACAATATTACTGCATCTATGGAGCGCAATCGAATGCGTGAAAAAAGTAAAACATGCACGCAGACGTGTCCAAAACAATAAAATTTCAATATTAAAATTACTTGTCGCTCGACGTGTCAGAAGCCATAAAAAGTTTTCTTTTGGTTGAAATTAAAGAAATCAAGGGGTCCTAGGCCTTATTCAATAAAAAGCCGCCATCACAATTAATGAGATTATCCGCTAAACGTATTTCCACGGATTCCTTCACAACTGAATCCCAGAAGGATCTCGATGGGGCCAAGATTTTCGTGGCCGAATAATCCATAGTATGTCCTGTGGAAATACAATGTTCGGCTATAGCCGACTTCCTTGGCTGTAAAAGGCGAGTGTGGCGCTCATGTTCAACGCAGCGGTCGTGTACTGTGCGTGTGGTTTGACCAATGTAGGCTTTCCCACACTCGCAAGGTATTTTATAAATTCCAGCCTTCCGTAATCCCAGGTCATCCTTGGCTGAGCCCAGAAGAGCACGAGTCTTTGTAGGTGGCCGGAAGATTGCTTTCACACGATGTTTCTTGAAAATTCTGCCTACTTTCGATGAAATGTTCCCGACATATGGGAGAAATGCTCTGGACTTAAACACTTCCTTATCCTCTTGATCTTGTTGGTGGTCACGTTTTTTCCTCCTTAAAGCAGTACTGACCTGATGTGCAGAATATCCATTACGTTGAAATACCGATTTCAAGTGCTCTAATTCGTCTGCAATCTTCCGGTCACCTACAAAGACTCGTGCTCTTCTGGGCTCAGCCAAGGATGACCTGGGATTACGGAAGGCTGGAATTTATAAAATACCTTGCGAGTGTGGGAAAGCCTACATTGGTCAAACCACACGCACAGTACACGACCGCTGCGTTGAACATGAGCGCCACACTCGCCTTTTACAGCCAAGGAAGTCGGCTATAGCCGAACATTGTATTTCCACAGGACATACTATGGATTATTCGGCCACGAAAATCTTGGCCCCGTCGAGACCCTTCTGGGATTCAGTTGTGAAGGAATCCGTGGAAATACGTTTAGCGGATAATCTCATTAATCGTGATGGCGGCTTTTTATTGAATAAGGCCTGGGACCCGTTGATTTTTTATGGCTTCTGACACGTCGAGCGACAAGTAATTTTAATATTGAAATTTTATTGTTTTGGACACGTCTGCGTGCATGTTTTACTTTTTTCACGCGTTCGATTGCGCTCCATAGATGCAGTAATATTGTAGAGGGCCTTGGAATCGACAGGTGGCGCGCATGCTACGGTAACTTGCGCATGCGCGCCTGCGGCACTTTTACGTATACATAGAGCGACTTGCACTAGCAATCTCCAGTGTCAAACACTCGCCTGAAGATGGCTGTAAGGTTGTCAGCCGAAATATCGTGGAAAGAAGTCGATGAGATCCGGCTGCAATCTCGAAATCTTGTGGAATATTCGATACGCCGGGAAAACTTCAAGAGTCACAATGTAAGCACTATCGATTACCAATCTTTCAATTAGTGAACAACAGCAGACTTGACTATAAAAGGACATCACATTTCACAGGGTTGACACACACCACACTGAAGTTTTAAGTTAGTTACACAGAGAACATAAAATACCAAACCAAAAGTTGGCAGCTTTAGTCTCTAGGACTGCCAGTCTAATGCCTACTGATACCCTTATACCCAAACTACTGTTCACATAGAACATTCTTAAAACTGCTTAGTGCCAACAACTATAATATTCCATTAATAAGTGCATTAAATTCAGTAGGTCCTATATTTTACAACTAATGGGAATAACCCTTCATTTCTACCAACACAAGCCGTAGCTTAACTTAGATCTTAATACTTGGCGGGATTTAGCCTCTTGTCACTAGGTAGACACTGGCCCAGTTATCACAAGTTAGCCTTTACTTAAGGCGATAGCTTGCCGGCAGGCACGGAAGTAAGCCTAATTAATCACAGACTTACCAATCCGTAAATAAGGCACACGCGGGACAAGGCGGTAGCACAGTTACCGCGCCTTAGCAGGACATACATCAGCAGCACTCAGCTGCAGCGTTCCACCCCGGCAGTTATTCATGAGTACAGAAGAACCATTCCACGTCCTGAAGTAGGGCTTTACAACAAACGTGCCCCGGCACAGGCAGGGTGGGGGGGGGGGGGGGGGGGGGTGCCGAATGGAGAGTCGAGTGTGAGGGACAACATTTGCCGTAGCATTTTAGTCACTCAGTTTAAATCTGCGAACAGCTACATGGTAACCACTATATTAAATACTGTTGCCACAAAAGAAACAAATAAACAAAACTGCAAACATGCCACACACTTTTATTAATGTACAGGGATATATTTTTCTTAATTTTCTTTGTCAGCTGTTGCACAAAAATGAAGTTATTAAGTGTGGGATTCTCGGTCGTATTGTATTCTTCCGCCTTAACAATTGTATCTGTTTTAGGAGTAAATCTTCGTGTGCGTTGTAGACGCTGTGACCAATCTAGATTATGCACAGGTAGCGAGTTACACTATGTGATAAAAAGTATTCGGACTTCTGGCTGAAAATGACTTACAAGTTCGTGGCGCCCTCCATCGGTAATGCTGAAATTCAGTATGGTGTTGGCACATCCTTAGCCTTGATGAGACCTTCCATTCTCTCAGGCACACGTTCAATCAGGTGCTGGATGTTTCTTGGTAAATTGATGCCCATTCTTCACGGAGTGCTGCACTGAGGAGAGGTATCGATGTCGGTCGGTGAGGCCTGGCATGAAGTTGGCGTTCCAAAACATCACAAAGGTGTCCTATAGGATTCAGGTCAGGACTCTGTGTAGGCCAATCCATTGCAGGGATGCTATTGTCGTGAAACTTCCCCTCCACAGGCCGTGCATTACGAACAGGTACTCCATCTATTTCAAAGATGCAATCGCCATCAGCGAATTTCTCTTCAAAAGTGGGTAGCAAAAAGGTGCTTAAAACATCAAATGGCTCTGATCACTATGGGACTCAACTTCTGAGGTCATTAGTCCCCTAGAACTTAGAACTAGTTAAACCTAACTAACGTTAGGACGTCACACACATCCATGCCCGAGGCAGGATTCGAACCTGCAACCGTAGCTGTCACGCGGTTCCAGACTGCAGCGCCTAGAACCGCACGGCCACTTAGGCCGGCCTTAAAACATCAATGTAGGCCTGTGCTGTGATAGTGCCACAATAAACAACAAGGGGTGCAAGCTCCCTCGATGAAAAACACAACCACCTCCGAATTTTACTGTTGGCACTACACACGGTGGCAGATGACGTTCACCGGGCATTCGCCATACCCACACCCCGCCATCAGATCGGCACATTGTGTACAGTGATTCGTCACTCCACACAACGTTTTTCCACTGTTCAATCGTCAAATGTTAAGCTCCTTGCACCAAGCGAGGCGTCGTATGGATTTTACCGACGTGATGTGTGGCTTATGAGCAGCCGCTCAACCATGAAATGCAAGTTTCCTCACCTCCCGCCTAAATGTCATAGTACTTGCATTGTATCCTGATGTGGATTGGAGGTCCTGTGTGACTCTCTGGATAGATGTCTGCCTATTACCCTCTTCAACTGTCAGCGGTCTCTGTTAGGTAACAGATGAAGTCGGCCTGTACGCTTTTGTGCTGTACGTGTCCCTTCACGTTTCCACTTCACTATCGCATCGGAAACAGTGTACCAAGGGATGTTGAGGAGTGTGGAAATCTCGCTTACAGACTTATGACCCAAGGGACGCCCAATCACCTGCACAGTGGAAGTCCGTGAGTTCCACGGTGCGCCCCATTCTGCTCTCTCACGACGTCTAATGACTACTGAGGTCGCTGATGTAACTACCTGGCACCAGGTGGCAGCACAATGCACCTAATACGAAAAAGAAGTATGTTTTTGGGGTAGGCTCGATACTTTTGATCACATAGTGTATCAACCGCGTCTTCTTACTTTTCGTTGTAGCCAACAACAGTTCACAAACATACGTGGAGTCGAACAGCGATATTAATGTAGGCACCTTTTAATGGAAACGAGGTAATCTACCCTGGGGGCCGTGTCTATAGAATTCCAAGATGATTTTCTTGTACTGTCGTTTGTCTTTGAATCTTCTATCAGAACGCAGACCAATAATTGCTACATGTATTTCAAAATGAACCTGTTCAATATTCGCTGAATATGGATAGGAGAACAGGTAAAAATCACTTTCTAATGCTGTCAGATCTTGAAAAGGTTGCTCAAATCCTACCTTGAGGGATACTAAAATATGTGGATAACGTTGAAAGTCTTTGTTAACAACGGCGTCTAGCACGGACGATAATTTAGGTAACTGGGCTTGATTTCCTTTCTCCAACTGTCATTTTGCATATCTACCGGATTGTGTGAAAAGGTAATACTCCTCGGACAGAGGACTGAGATGCGAGTACGTTGCCGGCGTTAGAGACGACCGTCTTGCCGTTGCTCGTCTGATCCTCCCATGTCTCACAGTTGGCATCCCTCCTGCGTTGTCGCGACCGAACGGTGCGCGTGCGTTTCCCTCACTCCCCACCACGCTGCAGCTGATCTGCTCGCGAGTGTAAGTATGAGCAGACGCGACCTCTGACGCTCATAATCTGCGAGTTGTTAAGCGCTGTCCAAAAGCCACCTCAGGTAACCAAACCTTGCTTTCCTTAGCCATTCACAGAGACGCAAAGCCGCCACAGTACAAATTAATACAAGGATATCACAACCACGCCAGCAGAGCATGCTTTGAAAGCCATTCAAGCGAAACAAGACCAAACAACAAACAATACGTGATTCTTGAGTTTCTCCCGGCGTATTTGATAATCAAAATATCCACGGGTATGCTGCCGGCCTATAGAGTCCAACGGGCACAATATTTCGGCGATCGTACATGTCGCCATCATCAGGTGAACTGACGGACTGAGCTCCTGTGAACGTGCCGGCACGGAGATCCGTACGCTATGGCTGCTCAGAGGGAACTGGGTTCGGTCTGCCTGCTGCTCCTTTTCTGACTTCCTCACTGTGAGGAGGTTCAGGTGGAAGTTTGTGGCCTGTTGGCCTTTACTCCCCTGGGACTGTTGATGAATCTTCTTTCTTTACTTGTAGGTTTTTCTCAACTGGCAAGGAGTGCCGATAACCTATTTTCGGTACTTGTCGGTGTGACGACTTTTCTTCTTTTTCTTTGCTGTTGTTGAGGGCCCTTCCTCGGTTGGGATGTTGTGCAGAATGCATCCCGCTTTATCGTACTCTCCGTTGACGAGAGCGATGATGATGCAGCGCATCTGCCACTCTGTGAAAATAGGGTAGGAGTCAATCAGATTGAACTCCTCCCTAGAAAGACCGAGAAGGCCTTCAGGATACCCGAGTGGGCGATGTGGGAGTTGTGGTTTGGGATGGTTAGGCGGAACGAAGGGATAAGGGTTATCGTGGTGGGGGTACGTACCATCGCGAAGCGATGCAGCTATCTTCTGTGTCACAGCGCTTGCGCTGTACATGTCCGGAAGCGGGAGGAATGGGACTTCTTCCCACTCGTCTTCGTGCGCTGCAGCCTCGGTGTCCGTCTTGGGCTGTGTTGCCTCCCCTTCGGCAGGCACGTCGGTTTGCGTGGCCACCGTCGCGAACTTCTTCTCTCGTGGAGGAGTCGTCTGGCTGGCGGCGTCGACTGCTGTGGCGGAAGCTGCTTTGGCTGAGCGAAGCTCCCGCGTCAGCTCAGCAATCTGACGCCGAGCCTCGCCCAGTTCCGCCAGCATGGCCGCCCTCTCTTCCGCCATGGCGGATTTGAAGGCGGACATGGCTTCTTCTACGGCGTCGTTAAGGCGCCTGGTGACGACGTCTTTTGTGCAAGTGACCACCTCATCGCGTGTGGTGGTCACTTGCTTCTGCGTCTTCTTGTCCGGTCCGCGCCAATTTCTTCTGTAGGCGCAGGAACGGGCGTTGGCCGCGTGTGCGCAGCCACAGTTGGCGCAAGTGCAGGGGGCGTCCTTCTGCTTCTTGCAGTCGCGTGTATCGTGTGCTTGCGCACACTTCAAGCACGCGACTGCTCCGCTGCATTGCTTGGCGACGTGGCCAAGCTTTTGGCAGCGAAAGCACTGCGGTGTAGTCTTCCTCTTCTTCTTCCGGGAGCTCAGTCCGTCAGTACACCTGATGATGGCGACATGTATGATCGCCGAAATATTGTGCCCGTTGGACACTATAGACCGGCAGCATACCCGTGGATATTTTGATTAACAAACAATACGATTGATATTGCCTCTGAAAGTGCTGGTTAGGAACCTGCATCGTCCCAGCTCACGTCATGAACCAACACAAGGAACAGAATTTCGCGAAAGGACAGCATGATAACACGTGCGCGCCCGCAGCGTCAACCGCCAACCTTTCGCAACAGCTATGAACCAGCCACTATCGGTGAATAACTGACTTCACGCAGCGCCGCTTGAACGCCTGGCCGGACAGTGTCCCTCTCTTAAAGCGTCGCAAACGCATTTATCGACACATTTTTTTTTCTTTTTGAGTCATCACTCTTCTCACTAGTTCGATGCGGCCCGCCACGAATTCCTTTCCTGTGCCAACTTCTTCATTTCAGAGTAGCCCTTGTAATCTACGTCTTCAGTTATTTGCTGTATGTATTCCAATCCCTGTTTTCCTCTACAGCTGTGTCTATTATCATGGAAGTTATTCCCTGATGGCTTAACACACGTCTTACCATCCTGCCCCTTCTTCTTATCAGTGTTTTCCATATACTCCTTCTCTTGCCGATTTTCCGGAGAACCTCGTCATTCCTTATCTTATCAGTCCACTTAATTTTCAACGTTCTTCTGTAACATCACATCTCAAATGCCTCGATTCCCTTCTTTCATGGCTTTCCCGCAGTCCATGTTTCACAACTACACAATGCTGTTCTGTCATGAGTTCAATGATAACAAACTCAAAAAATATCACATGACAGCACAGGATATTAAATCGGCAACCATATACAACTCCAGGATTGTGCCATATAGCCGGCTGCAACAACCGAGCGGTTCTAGGCACTTCAGTCCGGAACCGCGGTGCTGCTACGGTCGCAGGTTCGAATCCTGCCTCGGGAATGGATGTGTGTGATGTCCTTAGGTTAGTTAGCTTTAAGTAGGTCTAAGTCTAGGGGACTGATGGCCTCACATGTTTAGTTCCATAGCGCTTAGAGTCATTTGACCCATTTGTTCGGGCCATATAATTTCACACACACAGCAACAAGCTCCCAACCAGCATCACCGTGTTACTGTGGAAACAAGCAGAATTCAGTTTCCCATCAGCGCCATCAGTTTTCAGGAGCACACACTACCATCACACGAAACCGTGCGAAGTCTGAACGATCATCATCGTATGTTCTAAGCCAACAAACTAAGCACATCCATCTAGCAGGTTGATACCCTAGTGGTATACCACATCACTCTGTTATAACCATCCGTGCTATCGGAAGGCTGCCCAAAAGACATCTACATAAAATAACCTTACGTCTTACGTGTACCAGGAAACAACCGGAATCGCCGCTATAGCACCATCATGAGCTTCTAGTAAGCTACACACTATTCAATGCCGTCAACCAAAAACATCAAATCCTCGTTGACCAAGCCCAACTCATAATAACGAGAAATCAGCCACAAAATGATTTTGGCGAAGCAGTTATAGTAACAGAACACACACAACACAGCAGACAGAATTTCGCAACGACCTATTAAAACTACATAACTTCGGCGAACAGTCAGAGCCACAGCGACAGTCGTAGTACACAACGCACACACTACGGCAGTATGTCAACACAGGTCCCGGGCCTATCCACCAGCCAAAACTACCCTGTCGCCAGACGCCCAAACACTCTGAAACATCCCCTTTGAACAAATACACAAGACTGTGCTTAAACTGACACACAATATTTTGTTAGCGCAACGCAATCTGACTTTCAATAATCCTTCCTTCAAATGGCTCTGAGCACTATGGGACTCAACTGCTGAGGTCATTAGTCCCCTAGAACTTAGAACTAGTTAAACCTAACTAACCTAAGGACATCACAAACATCCATGCCCGAGGCAGGATTCGAACTTGCGACCGTAGCGGTCTTGCGGTTCCAGACTGCAGCGCCTTTAACCGCACGGCCACTTCGGCCGGCTTCAATAATCCCTACAAAAGAATGGGCCCTGACTAACATTAAACTATACCTTTCACAAATCACTTACCTCACAAAAATCTTCGCTACTCAAGCTACTGCAATACAGCGAGCGCCACTACTGCCAGCTAAATAAAAGATTCAAAGTACTGAAGGCACTAACTACTGATAGGCATAGTTAGCAAATGAAAGATTTTGATAGAGAACAACCAATGTATTTACTTCAATAGTCATAATATATGTAGATATGTAGCAGTTCATGACAAATTTCAAAACTCCGCCATCTCTCTCCCCACATCCATCACTGCTGGCGGCTCACCTCCAACTGCGCAACGCTATGCGCTGTTCACATCCAGCTGCCCAACACTACAATGGCGAGTATTACAACAATGCAAAGCAGTCACAGACTGCACACAGCACAGCCAGTGATTTTCATACACAGGTGGCGTTACCAATAAAAAAAACTAAACAGCCTACTTACAACTCTGGCTGCCCTAGTCGGAACGTGGGCCGTTGCTCGCCGTCTCCGGAGCAGGGCTGCTACCCCCCCCCCCCCCCTTTCCCTTAGCACAGCGCGCTAATAGCCAATCTAGCTGGGGTTCAAATTCCTGCGGCAGACCGACAACCAGCACAAAAGTAACGTATATAGCACAATTATTTCTAGAAATTTTTGTAATAGAAAATTGTAAAATATCGTTTTATACTGTTAGAAACAGAGAATACGTGTGATCTAGGTTCCGCAGCTCGTGATCTTGCGGTAGCGTTCTCGCTTTTCGCTCACGGGGTCCCGGGTTCGATTCCCGGCGGGGTCGGGGATTTTTCCAGCCTTGAGATGACTGGATGCTGTAGTGCCGTCATCATCATTCTTCCCCATTACGGTTGGAGGAGGGCAACGGCAAACCACCTTGCCTAGTACAGCAGTGCGAGTATCCCCCATCGTCCCCTATGGGACCTCGTCATCATCGTCTTCAGGTTTTATATGTCTACCCAAAAGTAATCTAAAACTTCATTACACTCAAGACAACATTAATATCTAAGGGTACAACTATATATGTCTTGATTAAACTTAATTCATAATATAGCTTACTTACACCCAAATGAAGTTTCCACCTATTGTGATTTGTATAATTTTGTTATCGTGAAAGAAAGGTGTTTTAGAAATTTTATTTTTGCAAATGTCATCTGATGTCTAGGTAGTTTTAAGTTCAAATCGTACATCTATTACGAAGGACAAGTGTCTTAGTTTACAATATGTAAACAAATAACATTCATAATATGTGACAAAGACCACTAATCTGAATGCATATGGTACACTTAAGTCGCTATGAAAGGAGTAAAATGTTCAGACACATCTATCTCATCACCAGATGTCTAGGTGAAAACATAATGAAAAAAAGGTACCCTAAACTGTATAACTGTTAAAACCAATTGCATATGGTTTTGGCTATCTGTATACACATACTGTAGAGTTGCTTGTATCGTATTTCACACTACAATTAGATTTACAAAATTTATGTCCCTGCAGCTATACATTATCTTTCTTTAAATCTACAGACATTATATCTACTATTTCTTATTTTGGTTTCCATAGTAACGTTATGTGTATAAGGTACTGTTGTCGGCACTGGCGGTCGGGAATTCCTACTTCCTATACGTTTATTATCCTGGACAACAATAAAGAAATGTCGGGTGAAATAAAGTTAACAACGCAATGATTTTGACTTAAATGATTATTCATTCTCTAGATATATTGCTCTTAGTTGATAGATTTATTTACTACTTTTTACCTAAACCTGGCTGATGAGGCAGAGATATCAGAGGTTATGGTATTCAATACGGAAACAAATAATCCTGCTCTTGAGTTGTTGGTCTCCGATACATATTATGAATATATTCCATATACATGATAAAAATTAATTGGCTCTCATTTTTGTCGGTGTATGATGTTAACTAACAGTTTCCCAGACATCGTGTGATGTGTTCAGAAGGAAATAAGTGCAGTGTGTAAGTCTTGGTTTAATGGTCTTGGGCAGATAGTATGAATTTTTCTGCATGCATGATCGAAATTAAGTTGGCTGTTCCATCTATCGATGTATGGTTTTTGCTTATTAATCATCCAGACATTGGTTGATGACTTCAGGTGTATTTACTTGGTAACGATATTACATAAGGCGCTGTAGTAAGTGTAATTTCTTCTTTTTGGTTATGTGAAAGTAATGGATTAATCTACGTTAACTCTGTCATGACATGGAAAAGTGGACACTTAGAAACCGAAGCTATTCTTGTGTAGTAACAGATTTACATGCTACACTCTTTTATGTATATATAGATAGCCTCAATTACATTCAGTTGGTTTATAATGTATTGTTTTTGCTTAAAGACACCTAGACATCAGGTGACATGCTGTAGTAGAACACTTTTTCGAAACATCGTTCGCTTTTTATAGTAAAATTACGCAAACCAATTCAACAGACGTAAACTCCTTCCTTTTGGTTGTTGAGTAAATAGCTTATTGTGTAGTGTATATTAATTTCAATCACGATGTAGATAATTGTACCGTAGATTATGAATTTGTGTGTATGATGAAGATGATTGTCCTTATTAATCACTGTATGGTTTGTTCTTTAAATCACCTAGAAATCGGGTGATATGCATTAAAAAACTTGTCTAAACATCGCTCTTCTTTGTTAATAAAATTACACAGGACTTTATAGTAAATGTAGACTCCCTCCATTTGGTTGTGAGAAAATAAATGAAATGTAGCATGCGCTATTTTAATCGTGACACAGGTAATTGCACCCTTAGGTATCGATATTATCTCGCGTGTAATAAAGTTTTAGCGTCATGCCTGTTACAGCTATGTAATATAGAACCTAAGGCTAATATCTTATGATCTCTGACGTGTAAAAATATTTTTAATTTTAAAAAAAATTAGATAACAAATTTCTTTAAGAAATCGTTTTTTAAACGTTACTTCATAAAAATAATTTGAAGATCTTCTAAAATTATGTTCTCTGACTTGGCTTATATATATTGTAAATAACAATAGGAATTTCTTTCACTTAAAACAATCGTATGCAATAATATACTGATGCTTGTGTCCAGACGATATTATCGAGTCACAAAATCACTGTGCCGTCTGGTGGACTTACGAAACAATCAAAACGTTCGCAATGATTCTCTGTCAGTTGTCCGCTGCTGAGGTTTGTGTGTGTGTGTGTGTGTGTGTGTGTGTGTGTGTGTGTGTGTGTGTGTGAGGATTCGTAGTCGGCGCATCACTCTCAGTAGTGATGAAAAAGATAATATAATGTTATAGAGTATAAGGTATGTTTTCTTAAGTGACGTCATCTTGCTTTCAGCTATCAGAATTTTATTTCACGATCACAGTGTCTATATTAGGCCATTTTGAAACATAAGATTTTGACATATACGTTTTCATTAGGTAGGAATAACGGCGTAAAATATTATAGAATCTGTGTACCCTTATTAGAATAATAAGATATGTTTTTGTTCCATATGTTGTGGTAAATGGAAATATTTCTGTACAGCGGTATATCAGTCCAGGTAACTGCTTGTCTTGTCAGTTTCGGTTCTATATTACTACAGATCTGAAGATGGCAACATAGCCTCGCCGAAATCAGTAGTCCAAGTCTAACCAAATGCTTTACAAGCGACCTTCGTGTTTCAGAGTTTCTTCAGCGCTCACAATATCATCTGGTTCTCTCCCTGATAGCGTACTACTGTTTGCTCGATGACGTCATATCCGGACACACACGTCGGCCTAGTGTAACGAGAAACGATCTGTCTGACCTGATGCACGGTTCATTTTCGACGCGTGCCAGCCGCACTCCTGTATAATGTCTCTGCATCAGGATGAAAAAAACGCTCATCTGCTGTGAATACCTATATTCAATAATGCTCTATGAAAATGTGCTGGACAGCATTGTACTCTGTTCCTAGATTTACAACAGATCGCCGTTCATCCTGCCTTACAGAGCGGGCATGCCTTCAATCTCTACGTTCTGTGATAGCGTGGCAACAATCCGTCGCCTACTTGTTTTCTCACCGAACTTCAACCGGTTTCCGTAGATGCTCACGACAGTTGCACATACATAGCCCACCAGTCTCACCTTTTCCGAAATGTTCCTTTCCAAGCGCTGGGCCATAACTATCAGGCCTCTGACAAGACACCTTGAAAAGGCATATGCGCAGGGTAAATTAACTAGTTTTGTAAGAAAATATTATATTGAACCAGAGATAGCCAAAGGTAATATCGACTGTGTATTAGCGTCGCTACTGAACAGCGATCGATGATTCAAAGTGTTATGAGTAATGTGCTAGACTACATAGGGTGATGCTTGGCGGATTAAGTGTTGTATCTGATGTGAGCTGGGTGTATACTTACTCGCTACGCGCAGTAGTGATCTCCTGATTTGCAAGATACTATTATGTTTGGTAACTGTAAAAGGAATCTGAACAGAAATTGGAAATAATTAAGATAAAAAAGTTGTTTTGTTACTAATGTAATGATCGTATTCGTAAGCGATGATTGAGACAATATACTGCACTCACACCGAGTGATTTTGTATAGCTAATTGTTAACATGTAATTAGTTTATTGAGAGTGTATTAATTGTGAGCATTATTAATTTTGTAAGAGTCAAAATACAATTTTTGAAGTTAGTACTATATTGTTACTTACCCCAAGTCAATACGAGTCCCCAAATCCATGTCATTTTCGATTAACTACTTTTCTCAAGTAGCCCTGCCATTAGAAGGATTTAAGGGCCACCACTGTATGCAGCAGGCACCAAATGGGCCCAACAGGATCTGTTCGATGCTCTGACTATGGCTATCAACAGTGAAGCCTTCCCAGAATGTCGCGGAACCTAGGAAATCCGTCGATTTCCCTGTCAATATATGGTCTCTGCAGACGAACGCGGCTATCACCTTGCGTCAAAGGGTATCTTGATTCATCTGTGATTAACACTTTCCGCCAGTGAGGAAGTTGCTAGTTGACATGGGAAAAGCAGATCTCAAGGGGAGCTACGAGATGTTGTCGTGTCAAGCAGGGTATTCGAGCAGGACGTCTTGGTAATAAGATCAGTTCGCCTAACCTGTTCATTTCAGTCTTTTTTTCTTTGTGAGGACCCACAGCTTCCAAATGCTTAATAAAGGGAAACATGATCCAAAGTAGGCTGTAATGCACACGGTTTTTAACTCGTGCGATTAGCTAATTTCGACAACGTGTCATTTTCAAGCACATGGGTAATAATCCTTATCACATGTCTTGGCTTTCAAATCATTTTTCACTACTCGTAAAAGTAGACTTTGTGTTCCATCCTTACACTGTGAATAGATCCATGTTAGTATGACACATTTATACATCAAATTGCGAATTTTGCTGGACGTACCTACAGCCAATACTAACACTGGTGAAAGCATACAATAAAAGCAGCCGCGCGGGGTAGCCGCGCGGTCAAGGCGCCTTATCACGGTCTGTGCGGCTCCCCCTGTCGGAGGTTCGAGTGCTCCATCGGGCATGGGTGTGTGTATTGTCCGTAGCGTAAGTTATTTTAAGTTAGGTTAAGTAGTGTGTAGGCTTCGAGACCGATGACCTCAGCAGTTTGGTCCAATAAGACATTACCACAAATTTCCGATTTCCATTAATAGTAAACATTGTGTTGTGTCTAGACAAGACAGCCTAGACACAATGAGAGGAAGCCGAAAGGCACGCGCTAAGCTAAAGCAGGAAGGCGTGAGGTCTGAAACAGGATACGTAATGAATGCTATAAAGAAAAGTACGTAGCTTCTGGAATACTTAACTTTAATCCATCCTTTTGGTACATCTGGAGATTGTGGCGATACAACTGAGACTCTTTAGACACATGCAATGTTACTAATGGCGCCTTGCTAGGTCGTAGCCATTGACTTAGCTGAAGGCTATTCTAACTATCTGCTCTGCAAATGAGCGAGGCTTCGTCAGTGTGCATCGCTAGCTACGTCGTCCGTACAACTGGGGCGAGTGCTAGTCCGTATCTCGAGACCTGCCTTGTGGTGGCGCTCGGTCTGCGATCCCTGACAGTGGCGACACGCGGGTCCGACATGTACTAATGGACCGCAGCCGATTTAAAGCTACCACCTAGCAAGTGTGGTGTCTGGCGGTGACACCACACATTGGTCTGGAAGCAAGTCATCTGTGAGATAATTACTAACGTGTGTTTACGACCAACCCCTCACTTTGATATGAAATGTCGTCCCATTCAACAAAAATGCATACGAAATGTAAACTATACGCTTAAGTGTACATCTAATTAGACTCCAATTACTTACATGATTCATCGTTGGGGAATGGGGTACATGCGTGAATGTGAACCAGCATGTTTTGCTCTTTATGTAAGCAACATACTTCAAATACTTCCTTGACGCATAAGGCGTATTGCCGAATGCATTTGGATTTGATCTTGTTAGGGTCTATACTTTCATCCTCATAACAATATTTGATGTTGATCCCTCTGATACTCTGCAACTTGTTTCCCGTCATCTTTGCTAAACGAAAATAATTTCCTGCGTTTCTTAAAATTTCTTATAACAGCTGTAATAATTGATACTGTTGTTGTTGTTGTTGTTGTGGTCTTCAGTCCTGAGACTGGTTTGATGCAGCTCTCCATGCTACTCTATCCTGTGCAAGCTTCTTCATCTCCCAGTACCCACTGCAACCTACGTCCTTCTGAATCTCCTTAGTGTATTGATCTCTTGGTCTCCCTCTACGATTTTTACCCTCCACACTGCCCTCCAATGCTAAATTTGTGATCCCTTGATGCCTCAAAACATGTCCTACCAACCGATCCCTTCTTCTAGTCAAGTTGTGCCACAAACTTCTCTTCTCCCCAATCCTATTCAATACCTCCTCATTAGTTACGTGATCTACCCACCTTATCTTCAGCATTCTTCTGTAGCACCACATTTCGAAAGCTTCTATTCTCTTCTTGTCCAAACTGGTTATCGTCCATGTTTCACTTCCATACTTGGTTACATTCCATACAAATACTTTCAGAAACGACTTCATGACACTTAAATCTATACTCGATGTTAACAAATTTCTCTTCTTCAGAAACGATTTCTTTGCCATTGCCAGTCTACATTTTATATCCTCTCTACTTCGACCGTCATCAGTTATTTTGCTCCCTAAATAGCAAAACTCCTTTACTACTTTAAGTGTCTCATTTCCTAATCTAATCCCCTCAGCATCACCCGATTTAATTTGACTACATTCAATTATCCTTGTTTTGCTTTTGTTGATGTTTCATCTTATATCCTCCTTTCAAGACACTGTCCATTCCGTTCAACTGCTCTTCCAAGTCCTTTGCTGTCTCTGACGGAATTACAATGTCAGCGGCGAACCTCAAAGTTTTTACTTCTCCATGAATTTTAATACCTACTCCGAATTTTTCTTTTGTTTCCTTTACTGATTGCTCAATATACAGATTGAATAACATCGGGGAGAGGCTACAACCCTGTCTCACTCCTTTCCCAACCACTGCTTCCCTTTCATGCCCCTCGACTCTTATAACTGCCAACTGGTTTCTGTACAAATTGTAAATAGCCTTTCACTCCCTGTATTTTACCCCTGCCACCTTCAGAATTTGAAAGAGAGTATTCCAGTTAACGTTCTCAAAAGCTTTCTCTAAGTCTACAAATGCTAGAAACGTAGGTTTGCCTTTTCTTAATCTATCTTCTAAGATAAGTCGTAAGGTTAGTATTGCCTCACGTGTTCCAACATTTCTACGGAATCCAAACTGATCTTCCCGGAGATTAATGATACTACAACATTATAATGATTATAAATGTTCCTTTGTACGTTAAGTGATTCGAAGATTTGAGGTCTGGTACTTGCTAGTAGATCTAACGTGTAATTTTCACTAATCGGTGCTAAGAAAAACTGCTCGAAGAATTTTTTAAAGTAGCCGCTCAAAACACTCTTATACGAACTCCTGTTTGTGGCAATTAATCATCGGCCCTGATTTTAAATGTGGACAATGGAGTGTACTGGAGTTCCACACGCGCAGCTGATAGGATACGCGCCCTTTGGCGTGTAATCATAATTCTTGATGGGCGCTTGTTATCCGTGCGTTGATCTGGATACCACACCCACCATACAAAACTGAGATAAAAGGTTAGCAGACGTTTATACTCGGCCATTAATTAACTCACACTCACAATTCAGATTCGCGATAACCGTACTGTAAACGCATCCAAAAACGAGTGTTTCCAGCTTGCAGCAACATATATCGTATTCAACGATACCAGAGCTGCAAATTTGCGGAAACATGTAATGCCGCAGATAAACAGACCCTATATCGTACTTACACCGGAAAATATTGGATTTCGGTATCTTAATCTACTCCAAATGTTAAATGTCGTTGTAAGTTATCTGTAATTTAGCTAGACGTAAAACTTGATTTATAACCTCTGATTTTCACTGTTGATGCTGTGGGGATTTTAACGCCACTTTCGCCAGTATACCGAAAACTGAAGATTAATACGAAACCAAACCCACTCCTTTGTTTTAGATATTTTTGTACTGCTGTTTACGTTTTCGAAATTAATCATGTAAACAAGTTTCAACGAACAAACAACACAAGTTGTCGCCATTAGGGTCAGTACATTGTCTTTCCTTCCGCAAAGATCTTAGAAAAATGAGTAATTCAAAACGAATCTATCGGGTGAATTTCATCTTTATGTGGATAGAAAACAAAATAAGAATAATAACTAGATGTATCTAAGCAGCAGACAGGACCCACTGAATTTATTGGCCTACTGAATGGTAGTGTGAGAAAAAAAAAAACATTTAAGAGATTTACTACGTTGGACATTTCACGGCCTTGTGATGCAGTATTTAGTATTATTACTTCGCAGAATAGAAAAGGGGAAGAAATAAAACTTTTTTCTTTAGTTGACGCTAGTGCAGCCACGGGCGACAACAGGCAACAGGTGGTGACGTAGCTTTGTATGTCGTCGGGTTAATGCGCACAGGTTGCTACATCAGCATCAACCAACAGGCACAAGTTACACATTCAGGAAAATGTCTACTGTGAGCGTCATTCACAGATATATTCGTTAGATCTTGTTATGTTAAGCGGCCAGCAGTACGTAGGACGCAACAGCAAATAGAGACTTGTCATAGTAATTAAGAGCATAACGAGGACCACTGACAACTAGTAAGGAAGCAGGTCACATTCGATCTTAATGAACAAAGTCTCAAGGCATAGCTTCCCACCGGTCCATTAATACCCTTCTCCACTTTCGTATTCAGTTGGTCATTAGGATCGATGGAGTTCCTACCGCAGCAGCATATGGAGGTACGGAATATTTTTAACATTCTGGCGAATGGCGACTTTTAAGTAAAAATAAAAGAGTTCAAGTCCCGACCCACTTAAAAACCTTTTTCCTTTACCCGAGAGGTAGGGAGCTCAACCCCCCCCCTCCCCCCCCCCCGTCCCCGTCCCCGCCCTCTGCCCCGTTGCCCGCGAGAATGCGCGCCGTTGCGCAACAAATGCAAGCTGTGCTGATAGTCCCAAGTACCGAGAGGTAGTCTCATTGTGTGGATAGTAGCTCATTTTCTGAGTCGTGTTATCTAAAAAAACATGCATAATATTTTGTCAGACTATCATCCATGCTGCGCTGCAGAGCAAGCAGTAAATTTTGTCCGGCATTAAGTTTCGTACGGCCCTCCCGAACCCATAGTTTCCATATTCGCATCACATCCATGGGATGCCAAAACATGAGCAGGAGGCTACGTACTCATTACGCCATGATCCTACAGCTGTCGAAACCTGCAGCGTTATCTTTTTTTAGGCCGTTTAGCAAGTTGTAGATGAAAGATAGCGCTACGTCTCTCTACTATGTAGGTGCTATAAAAGCTAATAATCTGCCTGTCCAGGCTTCTAATAAACATCGTGTCAATTTGATGTTTGTCGCAAGTTCCATTCGTGGTTTGGTAATTCCAATGTGTAGCAGAGTAGTTCGTCGTTTTACAGCAGGATGTCTATGTCCAACATGCATAATATTTTGGCAGGAAATATGGAAGTACTAGCTGCACCTGGCCGCCACCCGCGGTGGCCGAGCGGTTCTAGGCGCTTCAGTCCGGAACCGCGCGACTGCTACGGTCGCATGTTTGAATCCTACCTCGGGCATGGATGTGTGTAATGTCCTTAGGTTAGATAGGTTTAAATAGTTCTAGGGGACAGATGACGTCAGACGTTAAGTCCCATAGTGCTCAGAGCCATATGGACCATTTTGCACCCGGCCACGCGTTGTTGTGGGTCACTCTGGTTAAATGGAAAAGAAAGAAAAGAGGGCACACGTTTCTAATACGTATAGGAATTGGATATACTTGCTAATCTCCTTATCTCAACTGTCTTCGTCCATCTCGTCCTCCCCTCTCTTTATCCATCTCCTCCTCCTTCTCCCTCTCTCTGCGCATCACTTCCTCTTCCTCCCTCTATCTGTTCTGTTACTCTCTCTCTCTTCATCTCATCCTGCCATCTCCCCTCCCCCTCTCTCTGTCCATCACCTCCTCCCGCCTTTCTCCATCCATCACCCCCCCCCCCCTTTCTCCTCCACTCCCATATCTCTCCATTGCCTCCTATCCCATCTCTCCCTCTCCATGGCCTCATCCTCGTTTCTATAGCCATCTTCTTCTCCACTGTCTCTCCACCTCCTCGTTGCCCCACTCCCTGTTCATGTTCTATTTTTCGAATCCTATGTCCATTTGTTTCCACGTCTCAGTCCTCTGCTTCCCCACCCCCACCCCCCACCCGCTGCAAATTCCGTTTCTGTAGTAGTATTCTAATAATAATCTAATAATCCATAAATACAACTTTCCTGTTTGCTAACAACGTACCACCATTATATGTTTTATATATAAGAATATTTATATATTAATAAATATAAACTGTAAGTGTCCGAACGTATATTTACAGGCAAATAAAAAATAAAGAAAACCGATCAATAACTTTTTAAGATTATCGGTATTAACGTTTCCCCTTCGTGTAATACATATTTATTTATATATTACATGTAATAAAAACAGTTATATAAAAACACGAGCGTATTCGAATGCAACGTTGTGTGCTAATTTCGAAGCTATCGTTGAAGAGCTTTCAGAGATTTAAGATGATGTACACGCGAATATGACGTTTTTGCTAACAACTTATTCCCTTCATGATGCAACACTGTGCCATGATTTCAGAGGAGCCAATGAAGAACTTTCGGAGATATACGATATTCAAAAAACGAACATTTACATATGTATTTATACAGATTAGTCACAAACAAAAGCTCTCTCTTTTGTGTACTAGTACTTGTTTAAATTCTCGTTTCGCCAACATGAAATACTATGGACAGCCACCTTAAACCCTGTATATACTTTTATTTGTTCTACTGGCAGAGAGAATGTGGCAGCTGTTTCGTATTTAAATTCTATTTCGTTATCTTGTGTCATATCTGCCCATTGAAATGAAACTGAAGATAACGGTAATACATGTAAAATACTGAATACCACTGTGCCAAGAGGCAGATATGTTGTCAGGCTTTTCTCTGCTGCACGCCCACCCTCAACTTCTTCTGTGTTATTCCCCCGAAGGAGATATAATAGGTTGCAGAGTGAATAGTGGTTTTAACAGGCAATTTCGTCCTCAGCCAAAGAATCTATTGTGTGTCGTAATGGAAAATTTATTGTCGTGGCATGGAGAATAATTGCATTTAAGATGATATACTGGTACATAGAGAAGAAAAGTGGCGTAGCAGAATGGTCTGTATCATCTAAATTATTTCACCACAAATTAATGTTAACAGTGGTCTGACTGCAGACTGGAACCCGTATCGCTGAGACTATGTCCTTGCCGTATGGTTAATCTTACTAACAAGCACTTTTATGAAAGGATCTGTAGTGACATGTTCAGGAATAATTATTACGAATTAACATGAGTAGCTGTTGTAACACTATTTGTTTATTGTTCATCTAAATGTTTAATAAATTTTTTGCTTTAAAAATTTTCGCATATTGGGACTATATTTTCTGTGTATGTAAAGTAAAGTGTGCCATAGTGGTGGCTGAAGCGCTTTGCATTTTGTGTGAGTAATGTAACTTAAATACTATGTAGATTATTTTTTAGATTAAATATTTTTGTGATCACATTTTGTATTTAAAAATATTTGTGTGTATAAACCCTTCATGTTGATGTAAATTTCACAATTGTAAGAAATGGTCATGCTTGGGAACAGTGTAAGAAATAGGTGCCGGCCGGAGTGGCCGTGCGGTTCTAGGCGCTACAGTCTCGAACCGGGCGACCGCTACGGTCGCAGGTTCGAATCCTGCCTCGGGCATGGATGTGTGTGATGTCCTTAGGTTAGTTAGGTTTAATTAGTTCTAAGTTCTAGGCGACTGATGACCTCAGAAGTTTAGTCGCATAGTTCTCAGAGCCATATGAACAGTGTAAGAAATAGGTGTTATGTAAAAGGCAGCGTGCTTTAGTTTGAAACGAAAGTGTATATGGAAAAGGCGGTAAGGGTGAATTGGGGTGCTACCTAGAGCAAGCACGGGAAGTAAGTCACACAGTCTGTAGGCATCAGTGATTGAGTCAACATCCTTGTGGAGCAGGAGAAGCTTTGCCTGCAAATTTGCACAAAATTGCCTCGGATGAAGACTGCAAACAGCTTACGGCATAGCTGCAAGTTGCTGGGCCACTACACGCAAAATTGAACGACGCCAAGAAGAGAATTTGAGCCGCTACAGCAAGATACCTGCAGGCCGTACTGTGGGTAGTGTAGCCGTCATAGCTGTTCGCAACACCAAACCCTACAGCCACCGGATTTTTCGCTGTTTTACTTTGGTATTGCGTGAACCATTTATAACGAGGCACCATTCATATTGTTTTTTTGTAAATAATGAAATATATGTGTGAGAGATTAAATACTGTAGTAATGAATTACGTCTCAGTAGTGGAAGAGTGCAAATAGAACAAGTGAATTTAAATGAAATTTTGCGTCATGAAGTTGATGAGTTCATAAATATTTTCATCTTGAGCAATGGTTAAGGAAAAGTTGTCTTAATTGTTTCACTGAAAGGTGTAGAGAAAATTTTATTTAGAGTAATAACCCGTCCATGCTTTAGTACATTACAGAGAAATAAAGTCAAACTATTCTTGTTTTTTAAAAGTTTTCCTAACTATTGCAAGGTGATATAGTGGAAGTTTGCTTACGTAAAATTCAGTCAGAGTAAAGCAAAGTTACTAGAATCTGTTAAATGAGTATACCGAATTAGTTCAAAGAGTAATAGCTTTTGAAAGTAAATTCCAGTAAGAAAGAGGTTTTCTTGAAGTGAATGTTTCGTATAAAACTGAGTTCTTTAGTACCAAGGTATTTTAGTATTTAAATGCGTTGGGTATGGAAATTGGTTTTCTACAATTCCCCCAGGCCAAGTATGTTTTACCTTCCTTGAAGTTATCTGCTTGGCCTTTTCTCTTTTAGAAACGTAATGGTAAAGGGTGTAGTAGTCAAATAATTCCATTCTCTGCACCAACATTGCTCATGTGGAGTAATATTTATCTGAAGAAGCAACTTAAACAGTAGCAAGAAAGTAGGCAAAATTAATATATCTCCTTTTCCAGTACTTCACAGTTCCATTGCCTGGATAGGCTGGCGACCGTTATTACATATTTTAAACCACTAAATGAATTTGGAGCTGAGTTGTTCTAGCTTCAGTATAATAATATTCATACTGCGGTTCTTTCTATCCGCTGGGTAAGAGCTTAGGAAAATAACTGAATAATCTGATTTACTTATCCATTAGGCACAACATACTGTCAAATCCTGTAAAAACGGTAACTCTATTGATTAGCTTTTACAATTAACAGGACTATCCTCTCATAGTGTACTTTATTTAGAAACTGAACTAAATTTAGTAAGAGGGATATACGTGGGTACCTAGAGACAGGGTTTTCTATTATTTAGATAACAGCATCCAAAATTTCAGTAATAGTGTTAGGGTTATACAATGAGACAAAAAAATAAAAATTTCTTTAGATGTGGGATTACATGGAGTAAATATAATCAACAGGGTGCAAATCGGGGTTCATTTTTTTCTCATAGCCGAAGTACATTTGCGCGAAGCAGCATTTATTTTGTTATCGACGGCTTTGTCGCCAATGACGATTTTACCCACTGAAAGGCAATTAATGTAAGAAGCAGCTTTTAAATCCTAGAAAGAATTAGTCGACAGATGTAACAGACTACATTTTGTGCGCAGGTCACCCAGTGCTGTTTAACTTTTAGCTTTAAGCGATGGCTCCTCGGCTCTACTGTATTCAAATGTTGCACGAAACCAGTTGCGCAAAAAGCTTAATTATTTTGTGGAGATTGAATCATACTGTTTCACGTGACATACGTGTGTGACCAGTTATTTTGCATACGTATTTTTGTTTACTGCTCAGTTAATACTGCGTTTTCTCGGGCTTTTAATCTTTAAATTGAAGTTTACACACGTTGTTAGATGAATTAGCGTAGAAGTAAATATCCTCGGGATAGTGAAGCAACTTAAATCACTTAATAAAAGCAAGTGTTCTGGTCCAGACTGTATGCCAATTTGGTTTCTTTCAGAGAATGCCGATGCATTAGATTCATACTAAAAAATCAAACACAACCGTTCGCTCGACGGAAGATCCGTACCCAAAGACTGGAAAATTGCACAGGTCACACCAATATTCAAGAAAGTTAGTAGGAGTGGGCAAGGCTAACAATATATTACGTTTTATTGGCAGGATACTTAGAAAATGTAACAGATCTACTAAGGAGACTTCCTACACTACGCTTGTGCGTCCTCTTTTAGAATACGGCTGCGCGGGGTGGGATTCTTACCAGATAGGATTGGCTGAGTACATCGAAAAAGTTCAAAGAAGGGCAGCACTCTCGTAATATCGCGAAATATGGGAGAGAGTGTCGCTGAAATTATACAGGATTTGGGCTGGACATAATTAAAAGAACGGCGGTTACCCTTGTGACGTAATATACTCACGAAGTTCCAATCATCAACTTTCTCCTCCAAATGCGAAAATATTTTGTTGACACCGACCTACATAGGGAGAAACGATCACCACGATAAAATAAAGGAAATCAGAGGTCGTACAGAAAGATACAGGTTTTCGCTCTTTCCGGGCGCTACACAATAATGGAATAATAGACAATTGTGAAGGTAGTTCGATGAACCCTCCGCCAGGCACTTCAATGTGATTTGCAGAGTATCCATGTAGATGTAGATGTAGAGAAATACAGCCACGCTTCAATTCTGTCACCTACGTAGTAACATTTGAATGTGAAGATCTCGTATGCCTTCACCAAGCGGACAGATAAAGTTCTAAAAGAAATATTAAAATGTGTAGGAGGGGAGTTTGAAAAGTCCGTGCAAAGTCCGAGAGATGGCACCACTGGCACGTATAGAGGTCATGTTTAGTTAGTAGCTTCTTCGGAAAGAATGCACACCAAGTTTCAGCCATATTGGTCTATTTCTTTATGTTTGGCATTCGTGTGAATGAAGGAAGTCGAGTGATTGTCAAAAAATGGACGAAAACGAATTAAAAATGGACGAAAACGAATTTCGTGTGGTGATTAAACAAACTTTATGAAAGGCAAAACAACTCAGGAGACTAAAGAGAAGCTTAATAAACATTACGGTGACTCTGCCCCTTCCATTAGAACAGTTTATAAGTGATTCTAGATTTTTCGGAGTGGCCATATGGGCACAAGTGATGCTGAATGTTCTGGGCGCCCTATGGAGGTTACGACTCCAGAAATCATTGATAAAATCCAAGATATGGTGATGGATGACAGAGGACGTAAGGGGCGTGAGAGTGCTAGTGCTGTGGGCATCTCGAATGAACGGGTACATAATATTTTGCATAAACATCTGGACATGAGAAAGCTATCCGCAAGATGATTTCCGCGATTGCTCACTCTTGACCAGAAACGGAATCTTTTGAAGTGTTGCAAGAATGGTTTGCAGCTGTTCAAGAAGAATCCGCAGGACTTTAGGCGTCGTTGCGTCACTGTGGATGAAACATTACCATACTCCTGAGACCTAACAACAATCTA
This sequence comes from Schistocerca serialis cubense, assembly GCF_023864345.2. NCBI lineage: Eukaryota > Metazoa > Arthropoda > Insecta > Orthoptera > Acrididae > Schistocerca > Schistocerca serialis. Next base: position 585,809,212 of record NC_064645.1, on the reverse strand, counting down.
AACAATGGGTTACCAAGGGATAATCTGCACCAAAAAAGGAGAAGACCATTCCATCGAGCGGAAAGGTTATGGCAACTGTCTTTTGGGATTCGCAAGGGATAATCCTCATCGACTACCTGGAAAAGGGTAAAACTATTACAGGTGCATATTATTCATCGTTATTGGACCGTTTGAAAATCGAGCTGCAAGTAAAACGCCGGCAATTGGACGGCAAGAGAGTCCTTTTCCCTCACGACAATTTACCAGCACACACCTGAGCAGTTGGGGTCGCTAAATTAATGGAAATAGGATTCCAACTCGTTTCACATCCCCCTTATTCTCCAGATTTGACTCCCTCGGACTACTATTTGTTCCCTAATTTGAAGAGACGGCTGGCGGGACAAAGATTTTACTCAAACGAGGAGGTGATTGCAGCAACTAATAGCCATTTTGCAGACTTGGACAATTCCTATTGTTCGGAAGGGATCAACAAATTAGAACAGCGTTGGAGGAAGTGTATAGGTCTAAAAGGAGACTATGTCGAAAAATAGAAAGATTTACCCCAATCACGTAAGTAGTTTTTATTTTTGCACAGAGTTTTCAAACACCCATCATAGGTGAGAAAGGAAGTCTATGGAAAACATTTACCAGAAGAAGGGATAAGTTAACGATGCATTTGCTACTGCATTTTAATTAATTTGGTACTGAAAGGGACAGTAGAGGGGAATATATAGTAAAAGCAGATTCATAACATAAGATGCAAAAATGACAATAGAAGATGTTGATTGGAATAGTTACGTAGAGATGAAAAGCTTAGCGTATCATGCGGAAAGGCAAGAGATTTATGAGATAGAACCTGTATAAATTGAAAGAACCAGAGGTCGCAGAGACATTCAAAGGGAGAATTAGGCAACTTTGCACTGAAGCAGGGGAAAGGAGTAGAATAGAAGACGAATGGGTAGCTCTGAGAGGAGAGTTAGTGAAGGCAGCAGATCATAAGTGTAAAAAGCCAAGGCCTATTACAAATTCTTGAATAACATAGGTGATACTGAATTTAATTGACGAAATGACGAAATATAGAAATGCACCTAACGAATCAAGAAAAAGGGAATACATCTATAAGATGATATTGATAGGAAATATAAAACGGCTAAGCGGGAATGCTTGGAGGACACAAGCAAGGCTGTAGAAACATGCATGACTAGGGTAAGATATGTGCTGCCTATAGTAAAATGAAAGAGGCCTTGGGAGAAACGAGAGACTGATATCCGCAGAGAAGGGAGAGCTGAAAGATGGCTGGAATATACAGAGGGTCTGTATAAGAGCAGGAAACTTGAGCACAACATTATAGAAAGAGGAGAGCAAGTAAGTGAAAACGATGTGGACGTTTTGATAATATTCGAAGAATTTGAGGCAATAATTAAGCAACTAAATTTAAACAAGGTGTCTAGGGTAGACGAGATGCCCTCAGAATTATTGAGCCTTAGACGAGCCGGCTGTGATAAAGCTATCCCACCTGGTGTGTGTGATATGACACAGGTAAATACCCCTCAGACTTCCAGAAGAATGAAAGAACTTTAGTTACAAAGAAGTCGTGTGCTGACAAGTGTGAGTACTACCGAATAATCTGTTTAATAAGTCTTGGCGGCAAAATACTGACACAAAGTATTTAGAGATGAATGGAAAAAACTCTTAGAAGCCGTCCTCGGGGAAGACCAGTTTGGGTTTCAGGGAAATAATAGTAACACGTGGGTAATAATCTGATTTTAGCAGATAGGCTGAAGAAAGGCAAAACAACACCTTTTTTTAGATTCAGAGAAAGCTTTTGAAGGTCTATATGGTACTACATTCTTTGTAGTTTTCAAGGTAGCGGGGATGAAATACAGAGAACGAAAACTTATTTACAACATTTACATCAGACTGATGTTTCCAGACTGAAGTTGTCAGACTCGAAGGACAGGAAGAGCAAGCGATAGTTCAGAAGGGAGTGAAACGGAATTATAGCCTCTGCCCAGTGATATTCAATACGCACACTGAGCGTGCGGTAAAGAAACTAAAGGGAAATTCCGGAAGAAAATTAAACTTGAGGAAAATGATACCAAAACCGTGAGGTAAGCCAATGAAGCTGTAATTTTACCATAGACGGGAAAGAACTTGGAACACCAGCTGAACGGGAAGGATACTGTCTTGAGAAGAGATTGTAAGATGAACATCATCAAAAGTAAAAGAAGAGTAATGAAGTGCAGTCGAATTAAAACAGGAGATTCAGAGGAATTAAAATAGGAGATGAATCACTAAAAGCAGTAGATTGTTTTAGTTACTAGGACGACAAAAATCTGATACTCGCCTAAGTAGGGAGGATATAAAATGCTGACAGAGTGCAGGGAGGAAACTATTTCGGCGCAGGAGAAATTCGCTGGTTTCACATATTAATTTAATTTTTAGTATTTTCTAAAGGCAGTTGTCTCGAGTGTAGACTTGACCGGAACTGAAACGTATGCAATAAGCACTTCAGAAAAAAAGAAAATAGATTACTTCAGATAAGAAGAAATCACATCTTTTCAAACGTGCAGCTAACAGCCAGTTTGGGGGTTGCTCTTGCGAAAAGCCGACGGCCATTTGCGCCAGAAATTGCTTAGATACTTACTTCTGCCAAGGCTGAGAATGCTGTTCTCAATGCGCGGTCTTCAAGCACTGCACGTGCTGTGACACGACAGCTGAACATTCCATAGGCCACCGTTCGAAAATTTCTCCGAACAGTTGCAAATGGAGTTTAAAGCTGTCATGGATGTAGTCAGTGGTCACACTGAACAACGTGACTTAACATAAACTTGGTATCAATTAACAAACGTTATCCTCTCATGCGGAAGTTAAAATGTGTTTCTTTCAATGATTTAGTCGTTATTTCTCTTCTGCATACCCTTACAAATTTGGCCACAATGTTTCATTATCCTAGGCTCACTTGTTTTTCATGTGGACCCGCTCAAGTAGCAAATGTTTAATTATAACCACGCTGTACATGACGTGGGTCACAGTAGCTTATGCAGTAGTTTCAAGCACCATATTAAGGGAAGTTGGACAGCCCTATCCCAACAATGTTAAATTTAGTGACTTGGCTGCCCTGTATTTCAGGAACCACTGTACCTATTGACATGAAACTTTTATAGGGTATTGAACTCTATCTTCTGAGTCTCCTGAACTACCATAATTGAATTTCATCCACTGCTTTCGGAAATACAATATTTTAATTACACAGTTAAAAATTTGTGTACTTTTTTGTACGTTTTCCCTAAATAATTTTAATTATACATAACATTATGTTCTTCTTTTAGTTCAGTAGACTCAGGATTTGTAGGTTATTACTCCCTGAAAATCTGAATACTCTGCTCTAGGAGATTTCAGAGATTTAGGGAAAAATGCAACACGAAATGTAAATTTTCAGAAACGGCTTCTGAAGTTTCAAAAGACTGTAACTCAATATATGCTTAATTTTTTATTATTACTCATTCAGAAGCACCCTGAATCATACTGTGTATAGTCCTCTTCATCTTTTTCCAAGTTGTTTCTGCTTTTCTTCTTTCTGGACTCCTTAGTAGTCAACTGTGCTGTATACTCTGCTTTATCAATGTGAACCTTGTCCATTCGTTCAAGTTCTCTGATGCAGTTTACTCCAAGATTAATTCCCATATGCTGTAGCACTTTCACCCTACCAATGTTGCCATCATTAAAAGCAGTAAAAGTATCACTGATCCTCCACTTAACTGTCTTCATTCCAACAAAAACATTTTTTGGTAAGCGAGTCCATAAAATATTATCGAACGACTCACTGGGATTTTGAGACTGACCATCCAGACACTTCTTCAGTAATTCAGGGTATGCCAGGTCTCTGTAAATAGGTTTATGATATCCATGATACTGCTGGGATGGAAATGGCCATCCCACAATACTGCTGTAGTTCATCAGTCATTTTGTCTGTCAGCCTGCATCTTACGGTTTTACCATCAGAAAGTTTGTTGTCTCTCAAACATTGTTTCAAATTTCTCAACCTTGTGCCCATCCTCTTCTGGACATGACCAACACATTCCAGTTTCGTGATAATCTTCTCACCATAAGACTGAGAGGCTACTACACTGTTATATGCTTTTGAGTCTCCATCACCTAAGAACTTAGTGTAACACACTCCCCTTTCGTTCACAGATCGACTAAAAATTTCAATAGCTGCAGAGGCCTCCATGCCACCACTTGTTCCTTCATAATTTCTGTCACAGATATGCCCTTCTTCGTTCCCTGATTTACGCTTATAAGAATATTTGGTTAAAATCTGGAAATCTATTACCTTTCCGGTATCCACACCAGTCATAATCCTTAGAACTGTAGCTGTGTAGCTGTGCTTCTGCCAAGTGCCATCAGAAGTACTGATATGTCAGTCATACCATCATTTATTTCCACAGCTTCTTTTGCAGCAGCCTTCATTGGCTCACATGTAGCAGATACCACAGCAGGTCCAATAAATCCTGCATACTTGTCGATTTTACAAGGTCTGTGTGGCATATTCATCACGACACACGTTGTTTCTCCTGCAGTGTGTCCTTTGCCAATAGCTCTCAGTCCATAAAACCACCTAATATTTACTTCTAAATAATTATATTTACACTTATCAGAATTCTAATATGAATGAGTTTATTTACAACTGGCACAGTTAATGACAAGTGTCCTGGCTAGTCCATTTGATACCTCACTGTCTTCATGTAAACTAACTGGCCCTCCACATATTTTACAACACACACATTCACCTAACACCCTTGTTAGGATGTGTAAATCTATCAGAATATGACCTAACCTACCATTTACATCACTTTCGTTGTGAGAAAACTGTGTATCACAACGTTCTATTTTAATCTTCAAAGCACTAATGGGTGTTTCTGTAGATACTCACGAGTTTGCCTGTATTTAATTGTCTGTAACTTCACATGCCACATGATGCACACAATGTTTCCCTTTATTCGAAAATCTATTAGCATGAAACCCACATTTCTCAAAAACTGGCGTCATACATTCCTTTTTCAGACATTTACCAATCTATTCTTCATTTTTTCTTGGAAAAACGTTAGCACTCTGACATACTACGCGTGTTTATGCTGTGATTTTTTTTTTTTTTTTTTGTCATCAGTCTACTGACTGGTTTGATGCGACCCGCCACGAATTCCTTTCCTGTGCTAACCTCTTCATCACAGAGTAGCACTTGCAACCTACGTCCTCAATTATTTGCTTGACGTATTCCAATCTCTGTCTTCCTCTACAGTTTTTGCCCTCTACAGCTCCCTCTAGTACTATGGAAGTCATTCCCTCATGTCTTAGCAGATGTCCTATCATCCTGTCCCTTCTCCTTATCAGTGTTTTCCACATATTCCTTTCCTCTCCGATTCTGCGTAGAACCTCCTCATTCCTTACCTTATCAGTCCACCTAATTTTCAACATTCGTCTATAGCACCACATCTCAAATGCTTCGATTCTCTTCTGTTCCGGTTTTCCCACAGTCCATGTTTCACTGCCATACAATGCTGTGCTCCAGACGTACATCCTCAGAAAGTTCTTCCTCAAATTAAGGCCGGTATTTGATATTAGTAAACTTCTCTTGGCCGCAAATGCCTTTTTTGCCATAGCGAGTCTGCTTTTGATGTCCTCCTTGCTCCGTCCGTCATTGGTTATTTTACTGCCTAGGTAGCAGAATTCCTTAACTTCATTGACTTCGTGACCATCAATCCTGATGTTAAGTTTCTCGCTGTTCTCATTTCTACTACTTCTCATTACCTTCGTCTTTCTCCGATTTACTCTCAAACCATACTGTGTACTCATTAGACTGTTCGTTCCATTCAGCAGATCATTTAATTCTTCTTCACTTTCACTCAGGATAGCAATGTCATCAGCGAATCGTATCATTGATATCCTTTCACCTTGTATTTTAATTCCACAACCTTTCTTTTATTTCCGTCATTGCTTCCTCGATGTACAGACTGAAGAGTAGGGGCGAAAGGCTACTGCCTTGTCTTACACCCTTCTTAATACGAGCACTTCGTTCTTGATCGTCCACTCCTATTATTCCCTCTTGGTTGTTGTACATGTTGTATATAACCCGTCTCTCCCTATAGCTTACCCCTACTTTTTTCAGAATCTCGAACAGCTTGCACCATTTTATATTGTCGAACGCTTTTTCCAGGTCGACAAATCCCATGAAAGTGTCTTGATTTTTGAAACTTCCTGGCAGATTAAAACTGTGTGCCCGACCGAGACTCGAACTCGGGACCTTTGCCTTTCGCGGGCTAGTGCTCTACCATCTGAGCTACCGAAGCACGACTCACGCCCGGTACTCACAGCTTTACTTCTGCCTGTATCTCGTCTCCTGCCTTCCAAACTATCTTTAGCCTTGCTTCCATTATTAGCCGTAACATCAGAATTGCCTCTCTCGTCCCTTTACTTTTCCTAAAGCCAAACTGATCGCCACCTAGCGCATTCTCAATTTTCTTTTCCATTCTTCTGTATATTATTCTTGTAAGGAGCTTCGATGGATGAGCTGTTAAGCTGATTGTGCGATAAATCTCGCACTTGTCAGCTCTTGCCGTCTTCGGAATTGGGTGGATGGTGCTTTTCCGAAAGGCAGATGATATATCGCCAGACTCATAATTCTACACACCAATGTGAATAGTCGTTTTGTTGCCACTTTCTCCAATGATTTTAGAAATTCTGATGGAATGTTATCTATCCCTTCTGCCTTATTTGACCGTAAGTCCTCCAAGCATTTTTAAATTCCGATTCTAATACTGGATCCCCTATCTCTTCTAAATCGACTCCGGTTTCTTCTTCTATCACATCAGACAAATCTTCAATCTCATAGAGGCTTTGAATGTATTCTTTCCACCTGTCTGCTCTCTCCTCTGCATTTAACAGTGGAATTCCCGTTGCACTCTTAATGTTACCACCGTTGCTTTTAATGTCACCA